>NW_027176975.1:2255978-2438478 GCF_023349555.1 Cebidichthys violaceus | reverse complement strand
AGTGCAGCTGGCAGACGGTCCCTGAGGCGGAACGTGTTTGAGATGGACCGGGACGACCCTCTCACCCTCTCTTTACGATACAGCGTCTATGCCAAATAGTTCTGCTGTTTGCACGACTTCCACGTTGGTTTTTGATGTTTTTTGTGTATCACATTTGCGGATGCATAAAGAAACTGCCACAGTCTCTGTCTTTGTTCTGAACTCTATAAATGCTGAGAGCAGGAATCCCTTCAGCGATATCGTGCCCCTGGTTTCCACTCAGAAGACAACATGCATGTCATGACAGTCTTTCCTTATCTTCCCTATCATCTGTTGCTGGTGCTATCTTCCACTTTCTGGCAAAGAATGTCTGCTGCTGCGTCAGGGTGTGCAGGCGGTCGGCTGATTTGAGAGAGCAAACAAGCAGGAAAATGAGCCGACATGAAACGGAGACGACTTCTAACGTTCTCGGCCGTTCGCCAGCCAAAAGTCAGCAAATTTGTTTTTAAGGCGGGAGCGTCAACATATATTTTCGCTAGCTTGTACGTCGAGTTGCAGTTTACGTCCATGTCTGTCCAAAATGTCCAAACTTCATCCTATTTGAACATGTGTATGAAATTAGCATAATACTTGACCAAGTAAGGCCCAAAACCCAAAATTTTAAGAAATTTACAAAAGGTGTTCATGAGATGTCCTGTTCACGAGAACCTTGAATGACTATTTTTTGCGTTTAAATGTTTCAGCTATAGTCTCACAGCAGTCAAGTCCAAGTCCTGTTTCAAATCTTTGCTTGTGTGACGTTAGTCTGACTTGAGTGTACAGCTCCGGCGATGGCATCTGGACCCTCAGGGCCTCAAGTTGAGCCAGAGCCTGCTCTAATTGTTTGTTCCTTAAAGTAGTTCAGCGGTTTGAAGGTCTGAATGTAGCTCTGATGGTTCAGGGTAGCACCCAGGGAGAAGGACTTTGTCTATAGGGCAGGCATGTCCAAAGTCCGGCCCGCGGGCGAATCGCGGACCCGAGGTCAGACTTTACGTGGCCCGGGTTATCCACACTGATCTTCTGCAGCGATTGAAAGGGACATGTTGCTTTTCTCGTACCGCTTCAGCGTGGACCCCGAGGACGCTCCACCTCCCCTGCAGCCGGAGCCGACGGAGCTGCAGTCGGAGCCGGCACCAGCACTGGCACCGGCACCTCTCTCTCTCGTGCATTTTTACCGGCTTGATTCTCAGAATTTAACAAATTCTGAGTGTTTTGAATTTCTGTTAGAAAGTTTTGATGTCACTATTAACGCTGAGAAGCCAAAGATACATACACACACTTGGACTTATGGCCCTTACTTTAAACTTTTGAATATGATAATGGTTTGAGTTATGTAACTGCAGATATAACACACTTTGACAAAAGACCCTCACTAAGTCATATTTAAGATTGTCTTGAGGTGAAAATATTGTAATTGGCTTTTAGATAACTTGTTCTTTATGTTATCTGACAAAAGGAGTTTGGACACCCCTGCTCTAGGGTATCATTGGGGGAGATTTGTATCTGTAGCTCCATTCATGGGCAAAACGTTTCTGTCCATTTGGCGGAGGACGGCTCTCTCAGTGGGCTGAGCCAGGAGATAAGAGACATGACTAAGGGCAGGAGACAAGCTAATGGGAGGGAGATTTCCCATGGCTGGCTAAACCACTAGCAGCTGGCAATCTGCGAAAACACTACAAAGCACGAAAAACACATGATATTCCCAACAAGCTTAGGCCGTCATCGGGATCAGATTCACAAGTTTAACTTCCTTTGCATTGTTTTGGAATCGTGGCTTTGGGCTGCATGGACCGGCGCGTAGCGTTATCTGTCGCACAGCGTCTCTTGTGGTTTTGACTTCAAATTGCAGGTTTCCTAAAAAAGCTTTTCAGTCACAACCCCTTCTTTGTCTTTATTTGGGAAAAGATGGAGTCAAATTATTTCCCTCCACTTTAAAGACCTCATCGTTTTAGATTCGACAGATTCGACAAAAAGGCTATGGTGGCCAACCAGGGCCAAGTTCAGGAGAAACGTGAAATGTTGAATATAGAGGCGACATGAAAAGTTACATTTTGTTCTTTTTTACATTTGGCCCTAATCTCCAAGTGTATAATATAGGAGCACCTAGCTATTGTAATAAAATAATATATATACAGTATCTATATGTAGATATAAACGGCTCATTCTAAAGCAACAAAACACAAAGAAAACACACTTATTGATATCGTTGCATTTTAACAGAAACCTAGTTTGCTTCCAAATGTTGCGTTTCCTGCTTCGACTACACGCTGTCACATAGTTCACAATTAAAGAAGTCAACAACTGCACACAGATACGAAAAATGGCCAAATCTCTTAGGACAAAAGACAGAAAAAAACATAATTAATGAATTACCAAATTATATATTTATTTGAAATAAAAAATATTGAGTTAAATGAATGTGGATACACAGCACAAACTAGCAGTATGGACTTTGACAATGTTACTTTTCTATGTACAACACACGGCAGCTGCCGGACTTTGAATCTTGCTAGCGTAACGTTAGCTTAGTGCTAGCATTGTGCTAATCAAGCTTTTAGAAAAATATTGTTAATGATTTGGGGACAATGATATGGCTGGATATTCAACTTGTCTTGTTAAACATGCTGTCAAATTATATTTACTGTCTGTCAACGGTACGCAGTGTTATTAACTTTGAATCTTGCTAGCATAACGTTAGCTTTCTGGCTTGTAGCTGAGTCAAAGGGTTCTATGGGATGAGTCGTATCTGAGGTCCAACCTGTTTACGTTCCACACTTGCATCGGACTCTAAAGCGGGACATCGCTGTTTCCAACCAACAGTCAACAAACAAACTTCTTTTTTTTTTCTCACTATATTTTAATAGGGAAACTCCTTGACTATTTCTCTCCAATTTAAGTGCATCCACTCAATAATCTGCCGCCAGATGGAAACTGTTGTCATAATTTGGTGTTGGCCCTCAGACACCTCTTCCTCCTCCTTATTACCCATGTGCAACAACACAACTTTGGGATTTTGCTGCGCATGAAAGAGAGTCCCAAGAGCGAGCGCTCCCCCAAAACACCCTCTTAGGAACAGAATGAGTAAGTGTTGGTAGCCCAACGCACCTGGTTACAAATGATCTGCAGCGCTCCTCGCGCTGCAGGGTGACCGTCGGCAGAGCCCTCGCTCTCTTTATGAGCCGGCTTTGGATAATTGCGTATCTCTTACAGTACGGTTTCCAGTTAAGAGTGCACAAACAAAAGGGCTTTACGGGGATTCTGGAGGGCTGCTACGTCTCATCAGCGTTGCATTCGAGGTGCATGAAGAGAGGTAGTTTGCTTTGGCTGGCGTTGAGCGGAGCTCAGTCAAGCAGGGATTTGAAAGGAGATCAGAAGGTTTTCACATTGTGGTCGCTCTGTTTGATTAGACTTAATTCCTCTGAGTGCCGCTGACACGCTTCCCTTTGTTGATCAGCCGTGAGTGACAAAGAGCACACAAAAGCCGCCGGTTAGATAGCAGCCCGTGCTGAGTGAAGGCATTTACACCATTTGAATCCGTATTGTTGCCGGCTCAAACCTGAGGCTTCGCTAAAATACACAGGTTCCAAATTATCACCCGGCTTCTGAATGAAAACCCACACAGACCAAAAAAAAAAAACATTAGCGCATGAATGAGAAGCTAAATAAAGCAACAAAAGGTGTTATCTAAAAGGGGCTGAGATTATGCAAGCAAAGGGGTTAGAAGGTGTAATGGGGCTCCGTGGCCTTTGCTCCTCTGCTTGAGGGGTTTGTTTGTTTAACAGCGTTAGATCCTGGAAGGCTCCTCGAGGTGCTAAAGAGGGAGGGCCGGGTGTCAGCGAGATGATCCTCTTCCTAAAAAACCCAAAGGACGCATTTGTTGCGAAAGGTGTTTGGTTTCTGACACGAAGAGGGGGACGATTGAAAGTTTTATATAGTGCTGAAACAGTGGCGATGAAGTGTGGGGGTGAGGGGGGGGTTACGAGGAGGGAGGTGGGAGGGAGGAGGGAGGGAGGATGTATGGAACCAGTCCCGCTGATGTATGAGCGACGCTAGCAGTTCATTCCTCGATAAGCAGCAGGCGAGGAAAGGAACCAGACAAGTTGTTTAGGGCTGCAGCGAACAACCACTCTCACTTACGATTAATCTGATCCAATTGCTTCTTTGATTAAAAGACTAATCGCTAGGTCTGTACAGAGTGTGAAAAAAAATGTACGTTGCAATTTCCAAGTCCCACCTTTTCAAAGTTTTGTCCAAAAAAAATGAAAGATAATCAATCAAGTATCACATATGATACAGAAAAACAGCAAATCCTCAATATTTAGCGTTGTTGCTTGAAGAGACAATGATGCACATACAAGGAAAATGGCCCGGTGTAAAAGCATAAGACATCATTTGAAAAAAATAAATATTAAAATACTAAAAAGAATACAACATGATGAACTAATCAACCAAGAAAAAAGGTCAATTGGGACTTTGCCAAGCCACAAGAAAATGGCAAAACAAACGTGAAACAGCAGAAATGGAAGTTGAATTCGTAGGTTTTATGAGGTCAGAAATGTCAAAATATCCCGAAACAAAAACGCATTTTGCATCGGCGAATATGGGACTTATTTAAAGAAAATTGTTCATATTTTAAGACTCTGCAAATATCATCAAACACAGCAGAAAGTGTGTGTTTACGGTACGCTGACTTGTAGGCCGACGAGTGCACTCAGGTATCTCATTAGGATCTTTTTTTGGTTAACCACCACCAAGCACACACAGCATGGCTTCATGCCCACTAAAGAAGTACTAATGTCAAGATTAAACATTGTGGTTTCCAACCCCCCCCACCCCAAAATGAGGCCACAGCACGTAGACACACACACACACACACACACACACACACACACACACACACACACACACAGACAAACAAACATCAAACAGCTCAGCCTGCTGAACCTGCGCTATAATGCTCTGCAATTAGCTCGTGTTTTGTTTGATGACGATCTCCTCCGCCCCGAGGCTCTTTCGGCTACGTGATGAATTTGTCCCGCTGAACCTCATCATGCCATCTAAAACCTCCAGCTGCAGCTCACACCGCCGCAGAGCCTGATCACCTGGCACAGAAGAACACATTATTATGTTGCATAGATACTGTGTTAATGTCTACTGCAGGTAAACAGTGGAACAAAACCCCATCAGCTTTTCCCACGAGAGCTTTGACAGAGCAGTCTTTTGTTGAGGGTGACGTTGTTAAATTTCCCCCTCATTTAAAGGCTGGGTAGATAGCTAGCTAGCTTGCTAATTCCACTTTCATGCTACGCTGGTTACAGAAATTGAGCGCACCTGGATTCAGGCAACAAACCTACTGGGTTAGGTGTCAGAAAAGATCGTGGTTTGGGTTTAAAATAAACCCTTTTTTTACGGGAAAAAGGAAAACTTATCCAGTGAAAAAAATGGGCAAAACAGTCGAGGCAACAAGTACTAGCCAATCACAGCACAGTAGTACCAGCCAATCACAGCACAGTAGTACTAGCCAATCACAGCACAGTAGTACCAGCCAATCACAGCACAGTAGTACTAGCCAATCACAGCACAGTAGTACTAGCCAATCACAGCACAGTAGTACCAGCCAATCACAGCACAGTAGTACTAGCCAATCACAGCACAGTAGTACCAGCCAATCACAGCCTAGTAGTACTAGCCAATCACAGCGCAGTAGTACTAGCCAATCACAGCCTAGTAGTACTAGCCAATCACAGCACAGTAGTACTAGCCAATCACAGCGCAGTAGTACTAGCCAATCACAGCACAGTAGTACTAGCCAATCACAGCACAGTAGTACTAGCCAATGACAGCACAGTAGTACTAGCCAATCACAGCACAGTAGTACTAGCCAATCACAGCACAGTAGGTGGACTAGGTAGAAGACTGTGTATTAGCCCCTTTAGCCGTTAGCTCTGTTAGCCAAAACACACCGCAGAACTCGGCTGCTAACAGCTAGCTAGCTCTCACACACACACACACACACACACACACGTATAACCGAATGCACAATTTCCTGGTGGAGATAATGAGTCAGAGGATCACATTACCAGGATGAACGCTACACATTACAGTAAAGTAAGTAGAATCTGGAGCGCCTTCATAGCCAAGCGGTGATCCTACAGCGCAGGCCACATCGCGTCAACGTTGCAGGTTTGATTCCAGCTTTGGGACCTTTTGTTAGGAGCCATTACCCCTATCTCTACCCCCATTTACAGTCACTAAAGCTTCTGCAGAATCTGTTTGAGTGGAGCTATCTCTCTCGCTCTTCGCTTCTGTGGCTTGGAAGCAAGATACACAGAAAACAAAAAAGATCTGAGAGAGGTGTTAACACCAAACACCACACCGAGTTCAAGACAAGGGCAAAATTATGGGGTGGCTGACGGCGAGGTCTTCAATTATGTTTTTATAGAAACAAAAAAGCATGAATTAAAACAGGGGCTTCTGGGTGATTCTTTGAGTTCTTTTGCCCGCATTTCCTTAAAACAGCAAATTCTGTAAATTTGCGGTTTGGCGCTGGTATCAGATCTGCCCCCACGGAGGCAAAGCCACCTGTCCGAGAGGCCGCCGCAGACAGACAGAGAGAGAGAGAGAGAGAGAGAGAGAGAGAGAGAGAGAGAGAGGCTGAAGGCCAAATCTCCGGCAAAATGTCACATTCTTTGATTAACATTCCTGCCCGGAGGCTCATTTAGCGACTCCGTCAACAGGTGGACGGGCAGAGTTCTGACTCCGTCCTTCATCGCCGCTAATAATGAGACAGGTGAAAGACGGAGCTGAACCTGGGAGTCCCTGTTTACCTCCCATTTACACCCCCCACCCCCTCCCTCCCGGAGGAAAAGACTCTAACAAATAAAAAAAGATAGGAAGTGCGTATGCGTCAAAAACTAGATAGCAGGTCTACTGGTGGTGTTGATTTGGAGCCGTTTCTTTGGCATGGTTTTTGATAAAAGCAGATTTTCTTTTCTCCTTTTCCAAGGACCCCGGGTCTAGAAAATCCCGTGAAAGCAACAGCTGTTGTTTCTTTTTGCTCCAGACAAAAGGCCAAGGACCCACTGGAAGCCGATACGCCATTCAGGGGCGGTTCGTGAAGCGAGCCCGGCCAAAACGAAGGAATGAGTCAGTTCTTCTGTAAGCCGCGACAATTTGTCCCTTCGGGGCAAAAGATAGTCCAACGAGAAGGGAATATCGAATGGCACCCAACCCCCCTTTTTTTGTGTTTCAACTAAGAAGCAAAGGGGGGTGGGAAAAGAAGAAGAAACTATTTTCAGACATAATTGATTTATTCAACTCTGCAGCCAGCGGGGAGGTGCTAAAGAAATGAAAAGTGAGACGCAACAAGACTTGATCAACTTCCGCTCGCGTTTTTTGCTTTTTACAAATCTGGAACCGATTGTCCGGTTTACAAATCCCTCTATAGCCCTTTGTGACTACGCGTACCACACACTGACTTCACACGCCCATTGTTCATTTCAAATATCTGGCCTCGCAAGCATGAACAATGTCATCCCTTTTAGACAGAAGTCCATAACTCACTCGCTGAAGTCGCCATCTCGGACCACGCCGGCTAAAATTAATTTCCGGGAAGGCGACCGCAAGCGTTTTCGCAATTGTTTGCGTTTTATGAAGGGGTGACCGCGGGCTCTCGGGAGGGACGCATTCGCGTTTGAGTCTGCGCCTGTGGGGAGTGAATACCAGAGATCTCTCTCTCTCTCTCTCTCTCTCTCTCTCTCTCTCTCTCTCTCTCTCTTCTTAAATATGAGATCGGAGGTCAGAAATGTTGATGTTTCTCTGGAGCTCTTCGGGGACATCTTATCACCTTATCGGACCGGCTCGGCAGCTCACCAACTTCGCGAGTGGCGCGGCTTTAATAGATGTGATCCTCTTTCCTTTGTTTTGGTTTGCAGACTTTTAAAGGAAAGATTTTTGGGGAAAAACTCTAAAATTCAAGAATGGACTTTACTCCCAAATGATATAACACTTGCAAATAATATATATTGTTTATAAAAGAGCATTTCCGTAAGAAGAACCTTCAATAAATAATACGTACTCGGTGGTATTTGATGGGGCATTCTATGTTAAAGGGTGATATTCATCTGTGGGTTCTACCAGGGAAACCAAACAGGGTTCAGATATGAGAACTGAAAGAACCCCTACGGTTCTAGTTCACACCTTCATCGGCCACTATACCCTCACTGACGCCTCGACGTTCTTTTCTGTCCTGCTCTTGTTGACGCGAACGCTCCCACGCCATCATTTGGGCCTTGTTCACTTTCACTCCTGTTCCTGCCACTCCTGCAGTACCATCCCCCTCAAAAACACACACACACACACACACACACACACACACACACACACAACGTCTCTGTTTCTTTCTCCAGACATCACCATCTCCCTATTGGACGCCCCCCACCTTCCTCTGCTGTTCCTGCGGTGTCTTTAACGTGTCACACGAGCAGTTAAGGAAGAGACTCGCTCGGCTTTTCCGTCTTCGCTGGAGGGAAAGCCGAGCGAGTCTGAGCTGTTCTTGTTTTTAACACAACCTCCCCCTGTGAGTGGAACACTTCAACGGTTAGCGATCAAACTGTCGCCCCGTCAAAACCAACCACAGAGGAGAGATGTCAGAGGAGTCGGTGGGTTCAATCTGTCATCCTAAAACAATGCGGAGACGTGTGAAAACCCTTCCTGCTCCATCGCCGAGCGACGCACAAAAGAGGGCTTTATTAATGACGGCCCTGCTCCTCGGCTGCTTTGGTAAAAACCGAACCATTGTGCTCCTTTCACGGCCCCAGCGGGATTATTCAGTACGCGCTTTAGCTCACGTTGGCCCGGTTTATTACAGATTCATCGTGTTCTGTGCCACTGGATTTAAAGACTGAAGAGGATTCATAGTACAAGTGTGTTACTCTTACTTTGAAGGATAATTTATTCTTTAAAACTAAACATATTTGGATGAAAGGGTTGTTTACGTTTAGCAATCGCTGCTAGGATTCCCCCCAGAAATCCGGTTTCTAAACAGGAACCGGTTCTAAATTAGAACTGAGCGTGGTCCGGTTCTGCTATCGGTACTTTAGAAGTTACGGAGTGAGATCTCTGCGGGAAAAATAGCGGCGTTTGCAAACCTTAAGTTGTGCTCTACTAAGCTAATCGCTAAGCTAACCTTAAGTCGTGCTCTACTAAGCTGATCGCTAAGCTAACCTTAAGCCGTGCTCTACTAAGCTAATCGCTAAGCTAACCTTAAGTCGTGCTCTACTAAGCTAATCGCTAAGCTAACCTTAAGTCGTGCTCTACTAAGCTAATCGCTAAGCTAACCTTAAGTCGTGCTCTACTAAGCTGATCGCTAAGCTAACCTTAAGTCATGCTCTACTAAGCTAATCGCTCAGCTAACCTTAAGTCGTGGTCTACTAAGCTAATCGCTAAGCTAACCTTAAGTTGTGCTCTACTAAGCTGATCGCTAAGCTAACCTTAAGTCGTGCTCTACTAAGGTAATCGCGAAGCTAACCTTAAGTCGTGCTCTCCTAAGCTAATCGCTAAGCTAACCTTAAGTTGTGCTCTACTAAGCTAATCGCTAAGCTAACCTTAAGTCGTGCTCTACTAAGCTAATCGCTAAGCTAATTGTGTAGCTGCGAATGTATTTGAAAGACTTTTAAACGTCTTGTATCGCTGCTCAAGAAAGACTGTTTGTTCATATACAAGAATGATGAAGAAACGTTGATTCTTTTCTGAATTAATCGTCTTGTTTTCTCACAAAATAATCAGAAAGATGAGGACGTTAACCAATACGCAGTCTCCATAAGAGTACTAGTATCCATAAAATCGCTGTGAGGGAAAATTGCCACATTAAGACAGAAAGTACACGTTGTATGTGTAGTGATGTCTTCCCGTTCCGCTTCTTTCACCGCCACCCGTCGGGGACCTCGAACGGAGACGTCCATCGCTCTGAACCTCGTCCCAAAGGCGTCTGCTCTCGGGTTGTGTTTACAAATGGCACGGCGGGGAGAAGAGAGGCTTAAGACCCGGTGTTTCTGGGCGGCTAATGGGGAATCGTTCGCTAATCTGCTGAGCACATAAATGAAACCGTAGTCACCGCGGCGCGTGAAGGTCAGCTGAGGAACGGCGTTGTGATCGGCACCGTCCCACGCCGGCCTTCTTTAATCATTTCCTTTTGAAGCCTCCCGTTTGTGTTCTGGGTGGGGTGGGGGGTGGGGGGGGGGCTCACACACACCGACCCCAACATATTTATGACCCTACAGTTCTGCACAGAGGCCGGTCCACGTGAGCCATTCGCGACTGCGCCCCCCCCCCTGAAAAGAGACGGGAGCATAAAGGAGGAAATGAATGTGTGAGGGATGAATGCGTGGCCCTGGGGGTCAGCTTAATGGAGTGAGACCCCCGGCCCCTATTGACTTCCACCGCTGAACTATTAACTCCCCGCAACTCCCGAAGCCACGGCCTCATTATTCATGTCGGGGTGAGAGCACATTTCCTGTTTGGAGATGTTGTTTCCACTTTTGTTGGGAAGCGATAAATAATCCATGTTCTCTTAAACATTCAGAGTGTAAAAAAAAAAAGATTTAAACAATCGCCTTGTCAACACCGCCGGTGAACAAAAGACGCGTTTAATAAGCGAGGCACTTTTTTTTTTTTCACTGAAACAAAAAAGCCTCGTGTTTCTTACCGCAACGCATTTTGTCCTACAAAAACAAATCTATAACATTACATTACATATTACTATAAAAAAATAACACAAGAGGTAATTTTGTTAATTTTTTTGTGCATTTTCCTGAGAATGTTGGAGCTCCTGAGAAAAGCCCCCGCAGCGTTCAAGCAACAAAAATACTTTGTTTTAGGAAATGAAGTTAAGTTTAGACCCGAAACCTCCCCCCCCCCTTTATATGGAGCCACCTGTCACGGCTCACGATTACAGGGACTTACATAACAATGAATTACGTGATGTGGATAAAATCAAATATAACATATTGTGATGATGACGGTTGTTGGGTTGACGGCTGGTGCTTTCACAAAGACAAGTCTTCCACAGACAAAATATTGTTCACTTTTGCACACAAACGGTGACGATGAGGAGCGGCGACCTTCCTTAAGATTCATGCGGCCTCTTGAGATGTCATGGCAGCTAAGAACCCCACTGCCTTGGCTGTGTGTGTGTGTGTGTGTGTGTCTTTAGGGGCTGGGGGGGGGGGGGGGGGGGGGTTGTTATCAATAACAAGTGAGAGGGGTATGTTTCTTTAAGACAGGCCCATAAATGGTGGCCCGGTCACCACCTCCTTCGCTGAGAGGGGGGGGGGGGGGGGGGGGGGCGCTGGCTGCAGTTCTGAGTTTTCCTTGGCGGGTCAAGCCTGCCATTGAAGTGTGAATGGGCTGCCATGGCAGATTACACCGCACAGCTGTCCCCCTACCGTGGAAATTAAGTTATGCCCCGTGTCAGCAAGTTTTGTGTTCTCCTCCCCTCTGTCTCTTTCTCTGTCTCTCGTCCCTCCCCTCCCTCCCCTCCCTCCCCTCCCCCCCTCCGGCCCTCGCTTTTCTAATTCCTTGAATTGCGGAGGCCTCTGAAGAGTGCACAGTTAGAGGAGGCTTCTTTTGGGGAGGTAGAGGTTGGCTGTGGGGACGCTGGGGGGAAAAAGGATGAGATGTAAAGACAGCTTCGAGATGGATCCATCGTCTCCCCCTGATGTCCTCAAGCGTCAAACACACGTGAGACAGCGAGCGGAGGTCGTCCCCCGACCCGTCTAGTCTCAGCCCCCTCTGCTCTTGGACCGCGTCCCGCTGCACTCGCATTTTGTTTATTTGCGGGGGTTGAGGCTTGTTTGTGTTGTGGTCAAAGTGAAAGGCAAACACTCCAGTGAAGTGTGAACCCCCCCCCCCCCCCCACACACACACACACACACACACACACATACACACACACACACACACACACACACACACACACCCGTGTGAGGGTCACTTCACTCCAGCGCCGGGCCGGACGGAGCACCAGAAAACTGTTAAAACAATTTAATTAAAGGTCAATGAAGAATTACCACGATGTCGTCTGTGTCACTCATCCCTTCATCCAGTCAGCTGATGTAAACACGTTTACTTTAACACATACATGTTGGAGAGACAAACATGTGTTCATGTTCTATACTCATAACAGTACTAGAGACCGGATTAAAATGATATCTGGCCGTTACACCTTTGCTCTACAGGATGTAGGCGTCGTGTGTCGTCTGCTCAGAGACAGACAGTTAGGAAAGGAAGTGAGAGGTTAAGAAGAAGTGAGTGTTGAAGGGGAGGTGAGAGTTTATTTATGTGTGTGTGTGTGTTTATCCTGTAGTTAACAGACTCACAGACGTGTCAGGTTGTACATAGAGAATGTGAATTATTAAAAACAATCACCTTTTCTTTCACACTCTTATCTTTGTGGGTCATTCGGGGTGAGCCTCCTCCGTGTCTGGTGTTGCAGGCAGGCGGGTGCCTCCAAAGTCCCTTAAAGCTGCATTCTCTCTAGTGTCCACCAGGGGGCGACTCCTCTGGTCGTATAGAAGTCTAGTCTAAAATGACTCTACTTCTCTCTTGATTTATTCCCTCAGTAAACATTGTAAACATGAGTTTATGGTCTCAATCTCTAGTTTACAGTCTTCTTCAATACAGCATGATGTTCATTTAGTACGTTATGCTCCATTTAGAGTCACACAGACCATGAAGCAGGGGATGATTTAGGGGGCGGGGCTACACGGTGATTGACAGGTCACTACCAGAGACGTATATGATGTCTCTACGTCACTCCTCCTCAACAGCAGCTAGACGACTCGTTCCACGGATCAGAATTTCACCAGTTCTGTCCGATTCGTCTCCCGTTCACGTTAGCGCGGGGCTAAACCGGATCGTCTCGTAGCCCACAGAGCAACGCGCCCTAACATTCTGCAAAAGTAGGAAAACTCTTGATTCTGGTTGGCTGGCAGCTGTCACGTGACAAGAGACTAAAACTAGTCATCTACCTCCGGGTTCTTTAAAGTTCTTCAAAGCTTCACGTCTTGAAGCTGCATTCTCTCTAGTGTCCACCAGGGGGCGACTCCTCTGGTTGTATAGAAGTCTAGTCTAAAATGACTCTACTTCTCTCTAGTGTCCACCAGGGGGCGACTCCTCTGGTTGTATAGAAGTCTAGTCTAAAATGACTCTACTTCTCTCTTGATTTATTCCCTCAGTAAACATAAGTCAGAAGGATGAATGTGTCACGTCTGCACAGAGACTATTCACGCTCTGTTATTCTGTAAAAACATCGTACTAGCAGCCTCTTCTTTTTCCCCCTGAGCAAACCAAACGTACTACTACGACGACTTGTCGGATCTTTATTTCTCACAGCACTACACCGGCTCTAGAATCGGCCAAGTGCAACAAACAAAGAAAAAACCAGTACGTACCAATTTGTCACCCCCCCCCCCCCCCCCTCTTTTGTGAAACATTTTAAACAGCGAATATATCAAACGGCTGCCACAGACAGTCAGGTAGCAAAGCGTTCCTCCCGGTGACAGTGGGATTAGTGCCGTGGGGGTCTTTCTTCTCTCGGGACCCTGAGGAGTAACTGGATTACAGGCCCTTTTTTTTTTTTTTTTTCCTCATTTCAAAGGGGTTGTGAACTCAGCAGAGGTCTTGCGTGATGAAATCAAAGTGGCAGCTGAGGTAGGAGGGAGGAAAAACAAGGAGTTTTTCTCAAAAGTCGGCCCGAGCGGCTAATGAGAGAGAGAGAGACGCGAAATCAACGATCTCCAAGTCGCAGTTTTCAGGAATTCCCGAGAGGAATCTAGGAGAAGAGCATCGTCGAGAACATCACGAGGAAACACGTCGCTTTCACGACTACCTTTAGCCGTGGTGGGGGCGGGGCGTCGAAGGTGGAGCCCATTCCGTCCAACACCCCTGTGGTAACTTCAGGGGATTATATCCAAATCCTTTCAAATGAACTTTCCATCTCAGTGCCTCCTCCTCCTCCTCCTCCTCCTCCTCCGTCTCAGCCATTCCAACTGTCCAACCATTTCTACATCACTTTCCGCACAGCCTCGCACGGAGCCGAAACAAATTTCCCCCCCGTGAGAAATATGGTCAGCGGCAAGCATCCGGGGGGGGGGGGGGGTGGGGGCCCCGAGAAGGTCTGACGATAGGAGATCAGCTTTGGAAGTGTGAAGGTGTTTGAGGGAAAGAGTTGTGGACGTGATGCGTTGTTGTGTTCGCAGTTACAGAAGAAATAGTTGGAAAAATGTGACTTGTTTATAGAGACCAGAGTCACAACATCTTACATGTTCAAGTCCTTCATGGAGCAACTGAAGTGAAACAAGTTCCAGCTGAAATGGTTCCATATAGTTTTTTTCCATTTACCTCTGATTGAAAAACAACAACACAAGAAGCGCCAGTGTAGCCGGTGCCAGGCCTTCACTGAGAACACCGCCGGGGGGAGTAGGGCTAAGGTCAAATACTCCACGTCGTCAAGAAGTAGCATGATTAAACACGGCAGCTCCACTTATTATGAGAGTTGGATAAACGTAGAGAAGAAGGAACGTAAGAGTTGTTCTGTAGTTTAAGTGACGTGAGGACAGTCAGGGTTCTCGTGGTCTCTCAGCCCGACTGGGATCTTCAAGCGCTGCACCTTTGTAAACACTGTGGGGGGGGGGGGGGGGGGGTTGATCTGCATGGGGTGAAGTGTGGGTCGTTTTGTTCGGGGGGGGAGGGGGGGGGCAAAGGGAGCGAGAGCTTGGAGGTGAACCGAGATCGCTGAGGCGAAGTCGATGGCAGAGATACCGTACTCACACTCAGAGGACCGGAACACTAACAGTGAATCAAACCCAGAGCCACGAGACACACACACACACACACACACACACACACACACACACACACCACGCACGCACGCACGCACGCACACACACAAACTCCTCTGTGGAAGTGGAGGAAGAAAGGCGGTTGCCAAAAATTGGCTGTGTGCAACTTTTCACGTTTTTTACGGCCGCTTCTTTTTTTAAATTAATTTCAATAAAAATCGTAGTAAAGACAAAAAAATTCCTTTATTCCTCAACGTTTTCCTCGTTTTCCACCGTCTTCATTTCACGACAGGCGGGGGGGGGGGGGGGGGGGGTTTGTGAGAATTTTTCCTATTTTTTTTTTTTTTGCACCTCATTCATCCATTCACACCCCGGTGCATTATTACGGCCTAATCAACGCACGCTGCGCTTTTTCCTGAGTGCTGGAACAGCCTGGAGAAATGTGAGAGGCACAAGAAAGAGAAGGAGGAGGAGGAGGAGGAGGAGGAGCGGCTGGGCTGTGGAGCTATTCTCACGGCAGACCGGCCTAACAACGCTGGGGATGTTTTTGTTATTGCGTACACAGCATGTAGTTTACTTGTTTTATTATGTTAAACAAAAAAAAAAATTTGGAAGTTTTGTTTAAAGTTTAAATTAAATTTGTTGTTATTTTTTGAAGTAGAAAACAGAAAAGGTCTAGAATACGCATAAGCAGGTAGAAAAGTGAATTCAACATGAACACAGGAGGTGTTAAAGGGGGCCGTCACGTGCTCCCCTCCTCCTCTTCTTCTTCTTCTTCTTCTTTTATTGCAGCGGAGGGCTGAGACCCAGCGGCGGCGGATCGTTCCCACATGCTTCCCCGCCGCTCGGCTCTCCAGAGGTGTCAAGCCGGGGCCTGAAAGAATGAAGTGCCTCTCCATTGTGCTACCCAACTATTATGTGCTTAACATCTCCATGACAAAGGTGCCACTCGACTTCTCCTCCGTCCATTCAGCTGGAGGGCCCTCGTACCCCCCCCCCCTTTAATGAAACATTTCGCTGCAGATAGTCGATTTCAAAAAGCCCCAGAAGCCGCCCAAAGATGATTGCTGTCTCGTGAAAACAATAACAACTCTGCTAAATGGAAATATGAACACACACACACACACACACACACACACACACACACATACACACACACAGCTGCATGAGTGAGGAGGTGAATAGAAACCTAAACAAATGCTTGTAGCACCTCCTAAACTCCAGCCAATTACAGGAATCAACTGTAATCTAGTTAAACAACAGAAGCTGCTCTCAGGTCAGAAATCTGTCGTCACTTCCAAGTAAAATATTATAATTTATTCTTATTCTAAGTTAAGAAACAAAACCCTGATGTTTTACCAAAACACACATTATAATATTTATATATGATGAAAATAAACAAAAAAACAGCCAGTGGCCGTAAATTGTGATACCTGAGTGCAGGAGGGGGTGTTGGTTGGGGGGGGGGGGGAGGCGAAAGGGGGAGGGGCGGGGGTGGTGTTCTGTTGATTTACGGCGCCAGTTGCTTTTGACAACAGCCAGCTAAATCAAGACATAGCGGGTCATTAGGCCTTCAGTCGACGGAGGAAGCCGGCCTGCAGCTTCTCTGAAGGAGCCCCTATATATATATATATATATATATATATATATATATATATATATATATATATATATATATACATACATATATATATATATATATATATATATATATATACGTATATATATATATATATACGTATATATATATATATATCAAATACTGTTTCTTTAAATTAGTAAACTTTATCATTTGCATCTTCACAAGCATCAGAATGTACAGTATACACAGCAGGGCTGGATAATGTGGACAAAATCAAATATCAGGTTTATGATCCAAAAACATTGATATTGCGACGTGAAACTGTCAGATACTTTTTGGGATTATTCGTCATCAGCAATGTGGATAAAATTGGCAAATACAAATGACATCACCTTACTGTAACGCAGCCTTTTAACAGCAGAAGACGTCGCTCGTTCCATATTACGATATATCTCGTCTAATGTCACGGCAGAACATTTTGTTTGTTTGTCGGTTCCTTTTTTAGCAAACTGCTATGAAGACGAACCAAGACGTCGTGCGTCACATCAAGCGTGTAAAGTAATAAAGTACATATGGTAACGTACACACCACTACCCGAGGGAACCCCCTTCTTCTCCATCGCTGCTGTGAGAGCAGAACTAAGGAGCCCATTGTGCTCTCACTCACTTATGGACCAAAATCAGTGGCTTTTACCCTTCGATTTCATGCACATCTGACCTGAACCATTGTGCAAAGATTAAAGAGATTTAAGGGCGAAAAAAAACGGTGTCCAGTCAAAGATTCTCACACTTGTCAAGAGTTGACATTAAAAGCAAGTTGCTCCAAAACGTTGAAGTGATCGGTGTCTCGTGAAAACAACAACAACTCTGCTAAAATGGAAATATGAACACACACACACACACACACACACACACACACACACACCAGCTGCATGAGTGAGGAGGTGAATAGAAACCTAAATAAATGCTTGTAGCACCTCCTAAACTCCAGCCAATTACAGGAATTAACTGTAATCTAATCCGTCGTCACTAGTAAACTAAAATATATTTTTTTTCTTATTCTAAGTTAAGAAACGTACATCCTGATGTTTTACCAAAACACACATTACAATATTTATATATGGTGAAAATAAAATAAAAAAACAGCCAGTGACCGTAAATTGTGATACCTGAGTGCAGGAGGGGGTGTTGGGGGGGGGAGGGGGAGTTGTGGTGTTCTGTTGATTTACGGCACCAGTTGCAATCTTTTGCAAGTCAAAGATTCTCACAGTTGTCAAGATTGACATTAAAAGCAAGTTGCTGCAAAACTTGTAAATGTCCCGTGAGAACATTTTGATGTTTCTATAACTGATGTTTGCTCGTTTACAATATAGCTTTCTTTATATATATATATATATATATATATATATATATATATATATATATATATATATACATATATATATTATTCGAAAAACCCAGAGGCGTGACCGACGCGATGCGTTGAAGCACACAAAACAAACACAGTCAACAGTCGGGAAGATATCTTCAAGTTTCCTTTATGCCTCCTATAAAAGTATATCGTTAAGGCAGATCATACAGGGATTTAGACGCGTCTTTCTCTAGGCTGTACACAGTGAATAAATCAGCTCATAGCCTAACACATAGAGGATTCTCTGGGGGGGGGGGGGGGGGGGGGAGGAGAAATCTATATAGGCTATATACACATATATACACAATGCACATTATCTTTGAAGAGAGCACAGTCGCGGTGACTTCCCTCCTTTAAAGCTGGAACACTCGCTCTGTTATTCACACGCTGGACATTTGGATGTGACTGTAGGTGTGTAATAAATTACCGTTTCACTCGTAAGCTCTATGTACAACAGGTCACAGGCCTCCAGCTTCAACAGTTCAGACCAGACTGGTGCCCCAAAAACAACCGGCATAGAAAAATAGTTCATTTCTTTATATATATATATTTAGTATATATATATATATATATTTAACAAACAAAAAAAATAAGATTGGCAGTGCACAGCTGATTGATGCCCAACTGTGTCTCTGAGGACTTCAGGAGACACCCTAGGTCCTCATCTAGAGTCTCTGTGCTCTCACTGAGAACATCTCCTGCTTTGATATCCTTCAGCGTCTAGAAGACTCTTAATTCACACAAGTTTTGTTTTTATCCGCGCGCGCACACGCACAGAAAGTCGGGGTTGGATTACGAACCCCGGCGGATTAAACGAGAGCAAATAGAGCCAAAATGGATGCCAGCAGGGTCAAGGCGCAGCGGGTCGCCCGAGGAGAGGCCCCGCTCTCCGGCTCCTCCAGGTAGTCCGAATCCGGAGGGTCGTCCTCGTAGTCCGGGTCCGGGCCGTAGTCCGACCCGCTGCCCTCGTCCCCCCGCGCGGGCGAGTCGAAGCACAGCGCTTTCATGCTGCTCTTCACGAACTCGCAGATGGCCCGCTCCGTGCCGTCGCACATGCACGCGTCCAGCTGCTGACCCTTGGGGATCTTGCGCATGTTCGCGATCACGTTGCGGCAGGCGTTCGTGCAGATCGCGCCGCTGAACAGCTTCCCGCAGTGCCGCAGGTAGTCGTGCATGGCGGAGCTGCACGGGCCGTCGCGCTCGCACTGGCGCCGGGCCTCCGTGCACCCGGTGCTGGTGGTCCTGGGCAGGCAGGGCTCGATGGCCCGCTTGGTGCTCGTGCACATCGGGTCGTGGGCGCAGCTGCAGTCCTCCAGCGCCGGGCCGTTCTTGGTCAGGTTGAGCTGCACGAGCGACGAGATGCAGTGGCTCGGGCACTTCCTCCGCTCGCCGTTCAGCACGGGGCCGCACGCCCGCGCGTAGTGCTCGTACGCGTAGTTGCACTCGGGCTCGGCCTGGCAGTTCATGATGGCCTGCCAGCAGATCAGCCGGCGGCCGTGCGGCGGCGAGGCCGCCGCGAGGCAGCCGAGGAGCAGCAGCGCGCCGCCGAGGGGCAGCGCGAAGCGACGGGCGCTCCGTGCCGCCGCGCCGGGGCTCGCCATTGTTCTGGAACCGGGGAAACCGGGGACGCAACTCACAACAGTGACATGCGTAACGACAACAACAACAATAAGAACTTTCTTCAACGGAGGAGCGTTGGTTATTCCGAGGCAGATGGTGTGTGTGTGTGTGTGTGTGTGTGTGTGTGTGTGTGTGTGTGTGTGTGTGTGTGTGTGTGGGGCGGGGGGGGGGCGTTCAACAGGCTGCCACTGCGCGGTGTAATCCCGGCTCCATGAAACCCGTCAGCGCTGATCCATTTGAGGCGGAATCCTGAGCGAGAAACCTCCCGCTATCCATACATGACCGGGCCGGGGAAGTCCACCAGAACGCCCTCAACGGGAGTCAAACAATCAAACAAATATAAATACATAAAAACCAAAAAACAAAAAGACGCTGAAGGGGAAACAAGTTGTCTACAAGTTGAGCAGAGTTGCTGCAGCGGGTCGCTCCATCGCAGGGATTTCAACGCCACGAACTGCCCTCCGGCTCCAGCGTCCTCTTGCTGTAGCGGATCTCAAGCACCCCCCCACCACCGGGGAAAGAAAAGACGGTAGAAGTCCCGGGAGCCCCCTCTTGGAGGACCGCGCTGGATCATTTAGAAGTCCTTGAGAGGCACGGGAGTGCAAAACAAACAGCAGCATGTGGGGAGAAAACAACAGCCCGTGCGGGTCGCAGAGTGGTCCTCTACTCTGTCCACTTTGAGCATTTGTCTTTCAGTCTCCCCCCTCTGTCTCTCTCTCTCCACCCCGTCTCCACACATTAGTGAGGGGCTCCTCATTGGTTCGCCACTGGCTGTGGGTTTTCCCACGTCCGCGGTGGGCGGGAGTTAGGGTGGGAGGGGGACTGAGGTGGAGGTGGGATGGATGTGTCGGTGAAACGCGCTCATCCTTCATGATCATATGTATTTACTTTGATTCCCACTTTATAATGTTACTAACTACAAGTATACACTTTGTTTACAGGATGATAAAAGTCAGAGGGATTCATTTAAGTCCACTCTGTAGATTCACCAAAAGTTAAAATGACATAATGCATCATCTGCATTATTTACAAAACATATCTTTAAAGTTTCCTCTAAATTAGTTTTATTCTCCTTTTCCACTTTCATTCCTCTCTATATTCTAACGTCTGATTTATTCAACATTTTATTCCTAAAAACATGGAGAAAATTAAAAAAAAACCGTTTTAATGGTAATTTCGTTTCAGCCGCCTGTTATGAAAACAAAATCACCATAAGTTGCTGAAGAGGAAAGTGCAAAACTTTAAGAGCAGCAGTTCTTCCCCCGATGTGTACTTTCATAATGTCAACACAATCTGAATACCTTGTTTGTTTCCGAAACGGTTTTGACTTTTCGGCTTCTTTCCAAGAGCTTAGCTATCTGCCTGGACCTCATCATCAAAATGACACTTGAGTGTGTGTGGTGTGTGTGAGTGTGTGTGTGTGTGTGTGTGTGTGAGAGAGAGTAAAATGATGGCCCACATGTTGACACACGAGCGAGAGGAGGCAGTTTAGCTCTTGAGGCCTGATGTGGATGAGGGAGTCAGGGGTGGGGGGGGGGGCAGCGAGGGCACAAAGGCTGTTTGTGTTCAAACGTGTCCATTCTGATTCAGGAATGTACCTTTAGGCCACCGCCGCGAGCTTCCCGCTGCAAACAATGCACTCAATGTCAGTTACGGCTGGCTAGCGCCGACGCTGCTGGCGCTACTCCAAGGTCCCGAAAATGATGGATACTGGGGGGGGGGGGAGAACTCAATACCTTGAGGAGTCCCTCTCCTGCTTTCCCCTCCGGCACGAAGAATGGCAAACGCCGTGACAAAAGATCCCCCAACAACACCGGCGTCCTCTGTAACGCCAAACGGAGGTGACGCCACTCCAGCAAGGTGTTTGTTAATTCATCTTTTTCATAATAAAACGGCAAAATTCTTTCATCCTAAACACTAACAACTTCATTTGTCTTTTCCAACAGCTGCTCGCTTGAACCAGGTGTGCTGCACTGAGAGCCGAGCGTCGTTACTTTTTCGGGGCTCAATTAAACCCGGAGTTCTTGCCCGCAACAGTTCAATCAAAGGACAAACACAATGGTATTAAAAGCTGGTGCTCAGAGCCGACGAGGCTCTCTGTGTGACGTTCTGCGGACGAAAGGTTGTACAAGTCTGAAAGAATACAAGAAATGACATCCATTATTAATTAATCATAAGCGGGTATGATCCAATTTCTGGAGTGCAAGCACTTTGTTCGGATCGATACTTAAAGTTTAAGTTTCTTCTTGTGACTGACTAATATTCAAACTCCTGAATGAATGAGTGACGAGAGCCACAGTGACTGAGTGAGCTCGACTTCAGCAGAGCGGGTCAGCGGCGGCGGGCCCTGCCCCCCGCACCGAGCCGTCCGGATCAGGGTACAGGAAATGAGTTGGCAGGGACTATCCGTTCAAATTGCTTCCTCTTTGGGATTTCAGAGAAGCGATAATGGCTCGAAGTGATAAGTTATTTTGGAAAGGAACCCAAAAAAAAAAAAAAGATTAAGGATTCATTTCCTTCCTCGCGTCCGCCTGTTAATTCGCCTCAGTTTGGTTCCGTCCTCTTCGGAGGATTTTGACGTCGGTTTCTCCGGGTTTGGAACTGTGACGCACGGGTGATTACGGCCGTACAAGTTGGCAGAGAGACAGAAATAAACCACTATTTCTAGAGAGCTTCTGCTGCGGGAGCTGAACAACAACAACGCACTGGCTCCTTTCACGACAATGAAAAACATCATGATAATGCAGTTTGCAGAAGGAATACAAATGATTTACTTTTTGGTTTAAACCAAATGAGCGATGCCTTGTTTTAGGGAGTGGGGGAATTCAAACTTCCTTTCCTGCTCATTGAAGTGCTTCATCCAGATCCTGCTGACTGGTTAAAACGTTAACTGTTGTGTTCCTTTAATCAGTGAGATTAAAGTCATCCATCATGACGAGGAGGCACCGGGCACCGGTCCCTCTGCTGACCCTTTTAGCACAGGTCCACCGCACCGTAATGTGTAACGAGGTTCAACGTGATCTGATCCGCACATTTGGCCCGACATCAAAAGAGGGAAACTAACTGATAAAATAATTACACGTTTTCATCGAGTGCAGAAAACAGTTTAAATACAGTAAGTCGGTCATGTGTACGACCCGTCAGTGTCTCAGATACATGAGATCAACTAGAGACTGTATGGACTCAAACTATCTAAATGTGGTAGAGAAGAAAGCACAGGTGTCACTACTACAAAATAAAGTCATATTTTAAAAACGAACGGGTTATAGTGGCCTCGGGGCTAAAGATGCTTTGCGTCTCTAGCTTCAGACCGTTATTGCATGTCCTCGTCCATCTCATCCCCCGACTCATTTCCTGCCTTCTTTCTACAGTCGGCATCAAATAAAGTTAAAAGAATTTCACCCCCCCCCCCAAAAAAAGGGTGTTTGTTAAGGCTGGGTATCGACCGAAATTGCTCCTTTATTTGGCGCCCAGATCTGGAAACAAGATGGCTATTTCAACGCGAGCGTTCTTTGTGATTGGCCCTCTACCTCAGCAGCTACAACCCGTAAAAAAACGCCGTTGCCTGCCTGCAGACGGCTCTGAAAGCGGCCCTGGCAACTAGACGATAGCAGGCGCAAACGCTGCTAACAGCGCTAACAACGGCAACAGTGCCGACAGAGCTAATGGAGTTAACCTGACAGCGTTATCTGAGCTTTTTTTGCAGCGCGGCGGCGATTCGCTAGCCAGTGGGACGCTCACAAATGAAGTACTCTGTGGGTATCGATATCACTTTAAGTGTACTGGCATCGAACACTTTTTTTTTCAAACCAGCCCTACACCTGGTGTTTGTGTTATTTCAAATCCTTCCTTGTAATAGATGCCATCTACAGTTATGTCAGACTTCAAACCAAGAGACAGCGATCACAGGGCAACAAAGGCTTTGAGCGCTCTACGCCTACGAGCTCCCGAGTGGAACCTGCAAAAACAGTCCGGGGGGGGGGGGGGCAGACTGTCTCCTCTGAGCCTCTAAATCAGGCAGACCTAGACATCCCGACCACGGAGACGGCACATCGTCCTCGGCCCGCATGTCCTCTAATCGTAAACAGTCGAGTCCATTAGCGGTGGAGAATGTGCTTTCAGAACTGTAATTACATCCAGGTAACTTTTTTTTACAGTATTCCCCCCCCCCCAACGGAGCTCCGTGATTCTGCACACGGGCAGCTGTTGCGACACATGCCGCTCAGTGTGAGCGGCTGTTTACACAGGCATCACCAAAGGCCTTTCATATCGCCGCAGACAAACAACACGGAACATATGAAGGACCTAACCTCCGACACAGACGCATGACCTCGGTCTCCTGGACATAAGAATGCAGCAGGGAAGAATTTAACAATATAAAACATCCTTACTTTGAGCACACGTGCTAAACATTCCCCATCTGCTGTTGATGAAAGGTTTTATTATAGAGACTTGTGACAGTCCAAATGGAAAGTTTCTCTTTACAAGAAGATAATGAAGGAATAGTTTTTAAAAACTGGCTCAGGGTATAGTAATGGTAGGGCTAGGTATCGTCTCAGTGCCTCCGCTTCCTTGATGAATACCTTAGTTTGAGGAATATAATCCTGTTTTCCCCATTTAACAAAAATCCATTATACAACTTCTCAATGTATCAGCATTCAGTGTTGTCTCAACACAAAGCAGAGGCGCAAGAACTTTACCGAAATACTTCCCGATTTACATCCTGAACGATCTGATGAAAGACATATTGGGGTTCCAGATAACATTTCTTTTACAATTAACAAACGACAAGTGCAATTTATAAACCATACTTTGGTGTTTTACTTTTTACCCTTTTTACAAAATGAACCAAAACACTAGCAACGAGAAACATCTTGGGTAGATAATGAGAATAAATATGACACAAAATTGAAATCATACCCTCTAAACGAAAAACAAATACCCAACACATACCCACAATTAATGTCGGCACCACCATCTGGTCAAAATATGTCCAATACTTACGGTGCTTTCTTACTTACTTTGGTTTATGGTGAAATATTTGCAAAACTACTGACGCTCCCATCGTCCTCCACTGTATTTTGGTGTTCGCCGCTAATTAGCTAATGCTAGCAAGCTAACGCGACAAATTAAGCCACCTGGCAAAGATGAACGTCCAATATTCACTCTCTTTTTGCTCCGGTTTTGGTCTCCACCAACTCCTGAGGCAAAGTTTAGCTGCGAAATATGACGGCAAATCACCCGTAGTTTTTCTTTGTGACAGTAAGGGGGCGGACTCAGTCTCCGTTGTATCTCTACATCTAATTGGTTACAATCCTCGTCTTTGGACAGACATCACTGTGACACAGACCCCAGGTCTGTTAGAGGTGGTTCTCAAACCGCCACTAAACACCACTCCACTACTCACAATGTTCTACATTTGTCTGACATGTTTTGTAAACTTTTCAGACTGTAGAGGCTGATGAAATACAAACTATAAAACACGATGTGATCATATTTAATCATACTGGTGTGTTTACAGAAGAGATATCATGTAGTTGTATATAATACGAGCAACAATTTGGACCCGCTCAAGGATCTGTTTATATATTAACTGTTTGCCTCAACTTAAATCACTGACAAGTAATCAGTGGATGAAAAAGTATTCAGATCCGTCACTGCAGTAAACGTACTGATACTGATGAAACAACCATTATGTGCATTCAAAACCATAGTCAAGTATGTTATTATTAGCAAAATGTACCTTAAGTGCAGAAAGTACAAGTAAAATCTCCCCCCAGCGTCTGTGTCACAGTGATATCCGGTCTATCCAAAGACGAGGATTGTAACCAATTAGATGTAGAGATACAATGGAGACTGGGTCCGCCCACTTACTGTCAAAAAGAAAAACTACTGGCAGGTAAAAGACTCACGAGTGCCTGTTTGATTTGCGCGCGTGGATCTCATTTGCGCTTTTTTTGACAGCGATTTACCCTCATAGCGAAACGCCGCACCAGCTGGTCGCCGACTCTGTTTTGTCTGCCGTTGGCTGCTGTGCAAGTTGCGTACAAGAAGGTCGTTGGCGCTTTTCAACCGGACAGATTGTACGGACGTGAAACCGGGCGTCTATACGAGGAGCTGAAAGTCACGACGAAGTTCGGTGAAGCCGGTGGGAGCAGCGTATTTCTCCGTAGGTTTCACTTCGTCACGTTGCTTTCACGTCGTCGTTCGATACATTGTTGTTGTAGAACGCGGCAGCTTTAAATGGTGTCGTTGCCTCACCCCAACCATACATTGGCCATGATTTATACGCCATGACCACAACCATTTACTAACCTTAACCATGGAGTAGTTGCCGTTTTCCACTATTGTAGAAAGCAACAATTTTGAATACCTTTGCAATCGGACATTAAAAGAACCCTCACTGAACATCTGTAGCATGAATGCTACCCAGCCTTGGAGTACACAGTTGATAGGATGTGCAAACAACAAGGATACCATCTCGTATGGCTTTCCAAACTCGCATCCCAGAACCCCCTGCAGTTTTTTATTTTGGCAGACCTCCAAAACCTCAAGTACCAATTTAAGAGATTAGACCCAGAAAAAGCACACAAGACCAAGACAAATGGCCCCCAACAGATCCCCCCCCCAGCCAACCTCTGGCATCACAGTCTGCTATAGAGACGTCAAGAAGTGCGGGAGGGAATGTGAAACCCTACCCCCCCCCCCCCCCACCCCCCCCCCCCCCCCCCACCCCACCCCACCCCACCCCACCCCACCCCACCCCACCCCCACCCCCCCCCTATTTGGCACGTTCCTGAGGCTCCGACGCCGTTATGAGGCCACTTCATAGGAGTGTAAACTGTGTATTTAAAAAGCCGTCATTGTGGGACTAACATTGGCCCTGGTGTAGGTTGTTAGAATAACTGAATGACACAATGGTTTCTTTTCTAAATAAACAGATGTGGGTAGGCTATTAAAACCTACGATTTTTTTTTTTCTTCCTTTCCCTCTCTTCCTCTTCGTCTCCTCCTCCCCTCCTCCATCCCATCTGTAAGTGGTCTCATATACACACTCCTCTCTCTCTCTCTCTCTCTCTCTCTCTCTCTCTCTCTCTCTCTCTCTCTCTCTCTCTCTCTCTCTCCGTCACACATGTCTAAGAAAGGCAAAAGGGCCGGTTTCCTCCTGCAGCTGTTCGGCACAGACGGGCCTCTATTCCGGCCCTGTGCGGTGAAGTGATATCGGCCGTCTGCCCCGGCTGATTAATTGCGCGTCATTCTGAACTCCTCCAAGACCACTGCACCTCTGCTACACCCCCCCCACCCCACCCCCACCCCGAAAGCTCCCCCACTCCTCCTCCTCCCACGCTGCACATGGAGGAAATGAACTCACCACAATCCTGCTGGCACTGGACTCCTTTCAAATCTAATTCTCAGTGAAAGATTACTGTGGGATTTCAAAAAAAGACCGAGGCCGGTCCAAATAATAATAATAATAATAATGATAATAATTCATGAGTTCTGTGGAGAACTAATGAGAGGCAGCTTATCTCACAGCTAGAGTAATAATAGGGGATATTTATATATGTTTCACTTCAATCTGAAGCTTAAATGTTCTTTGTTGATTGAAGAGTTTGTTTACACTGAATGACAGTGAGAAAAGGTATCCAATGAAATCCATTCCAGCGAAGAACCAGGAGTTAAAAACGCAGAAATGACAAAGTTCTGGAGTTACAAAAGCTCATTTCAGACATCAGTCCCTCACAAAGTGTGTCTGCTGTACAGTGAAATGAATTTGGCACTGAACTCTGGAGTCTTAGTCCGATTTACCTTATTTTTGTGAGATGTTTCCTAATTTTGAAAACGTTTTTTTTGTAAAGAAACTACTGATTTTTTAAAGATTTGGTCGATCGTTTCCTCCCTTTCTGTACATAATCTCCCTTCGCTCTTCCTTTCGGGAGGGTTCCCCCAATCGAGGATCCAAGGATCCAAGGATCTGAGGATGGAGGATGGAGGATGGAGGGTGTCGTATGCCGAGCAGATTGTGAAGCCCTTTGAGCCAAGTTTGTGATTCAGACTTTGGGACTGAATAAATACAATTTTTCTCGCTTGACCCGAACAACTCACTTTCTGTTGATTCGTCAAATCAACTGGTTTCCAACATTTTTAAAGCAGAGGAGCAAAGCTTGCGTTTCAACAATAAGCAATATCCAGTTCAGTGGTTTCAGTGTACGGCCCGCTGAAAACCTCTGTTGTGACGCCATTTTGGGGGATTACGTACAAAGTCAAAGAAGGAAAAAGACAAAAAAACTTTCTGAGGTCGTTTTTTATTTTGGAAGTCTGGTTGGAAATGTGGCCGTACAGGAAAACACACACATTATGAGCTTGACAACTACTGAAAATATGATCCATAAACGTGCTTTATGAAAGTTTTAGAAGTCAGCGCATTTCATTTCATACCACCGCTTCATTGCCAATGTCCCCCAGCAGAGCAGAGCAGAGCAGGAGTGCGTTCACCAGCTGCTTCTGTGATGTCGATAAGGCGGCCTGGTGACCAAATAAAAAGCACATGTCTGACATAGCATCAGAGAGGCATCAATCCTCCGTGAACTCTTGACTCCGGGGGGGGGGGATTACTGTGGATAACGACGATGTGACCGATCCACATGTTGCGTTCTTTGAAGAAACACAGGCGCCATTTTCGGAGTGTCAGCTTTCAGAGGCCGCTTTTCAGACGTTTTGAAGGTTTCAGTGTTTTTCATGCAACACTTTAAGAAATAACATTTATTTTTTTACAATTATCACTTGAAGTAATGCAGGCACAGTTCAATGGTGATTTTTTTTTTTTTGGAACTTGCACAACAACAGAAAGAAGTAAAACAGGAATGTTAAGCCCGACGTGCAAGAACAAAAAGCTGCCGAGGAACCGTCCTGAAGACTAAAGCGCAGCTGTCCCGTCTTCACCTTTAGCTTCTTTTGGCTTCACGGATGCCGATCACCTCGGCCTCAGGCTAGATTGGCGGTTCATTGCAGACGGCACATCAAGATGACTGACAAGCGTGTGGGCCGGAGCTGAGGGAGGAAGGGGGCGGGATTAAGAACACGCTTCCCTGAACAAGAGAGGTTGATCCGAGGCAGAATTTCCAACACTAGTTGGCGTTCACTAAGGGGCCATAACGCGATTCTCAAACAACCTGCACAGACAGATATTGACAGGTCGAAAAATCTTTACTGGATCAGTCAAGCAGAGCAAAATATTTAGGCCTGAAGACACAAGTCCCAGAGAAGCTAGCTAGAAGATGATTGTTTCTAAAATATGTATATTATAAAATGTATATTTACTGACTTTACACAATTAATTTTTTTTTTTAAATTTCAAATTTTTTTAAAATTTCAAAATTTTGTAAAAGGTTTTGTTAACTGACCTATTGAAATAAAGGCTGACATTATACATTTACACAGCTAGCAGCCATATTTAGCATTACAAAAGTCAGACGTTAGAGTTAACTGATTTCCTCCTGATTTGTCCATCTGAAAAATACCATTTCAGTGTCAGAATTTTCCAAAAAGAGATGTGGCTTGTTAAAAAGGGGTCCAATGTTTACTTTGGTGACCGTGGCGCAAAAAAAAAATGGTCCCACACGACACAGAAACAGGCTCAGCCGTCACAGTCGCGTGGAGCCAATAGATACGCTGCAAATTTGGAATTTAGCACCTTTAATGACGCATCATCGGGTCATTACTTTAAGTTAGAAGACGGTTAGAATTTGAGGTCTTTCCGTCCGATTAGCGGTAGCCTGTCGCTGCAACGTGGAAAAAAGAAGAGAACTACACCTCCGCCGTCTGAAATCACCTCATTAAATCATCTCCTCACAAAGACAAGTAATCGTTGTGCAACGTGGACACAAACCATCCAAACACACTTTTTTTTGCGCTTGTGAGAATCCAAACTTGCAAGCGTTCAACAAAAGAACCTGGGTTGAGTGGTCTCGGTGTTGACGTTTTGTTTTTGCAACATACCCGTCAGTGTCCGCTTTCAACTGATAACAGCCCGGCAATCACTCTAGTCGGGGGCCCCAGATGGTTTTTTTTTGGACAGACTCGTCGCAACTGACAGCCCAGGTCAGTCGCAGGTAATCCATCAGAGCGCTGGGCTAATTCAGCGGTGTCGGGTGGGGGGGGGGGGGAGGGCAAAATAAGTCCGTCTGTCGCGGGTTACGACTCCATTGACGCAATTTACGGCCCGGTCCAAGCCTTCCAGCATTATTTTTGTGTAAGTGTGTACAGGAGTTAACACCCCGGAGGAAAAAGCCCTCCGCTCCATGACGGTGTTGCTGTGACGTGGCGTTCGACTCAAATCGCAGGAACAGCTGACAAAGGTAACCCCCAGCACCCCGGCCTCATCGCTCACAAACAAGTCGCACAGCATTCAGTAATTACCAGGGAGAACCGGGCTCCGGTCCAATCCAGAAAATGTGCGTCCCATTGCCGGAACCTCATTGCACCGACGTCAAATAAAATCACCAACAAGCCAAAAGGAAACATTTTCTTTTCCAACGCCTTGGAAATCGTCTTTGTAACGCTGCACATCACCACGATATTGTGAATAAAAACAGAACATGTGGCTCATTATGCATTTTCTACAAAACAGCCGAAAGGCCAAGAAATCGTCTGACATCACATCCCGTACCGGATCGCTCTGATGATTGTCATTAGTCTCGTCGGCTCATGTTTGGTTGGTTCCTGCTGGATAAACAAGTAATAAGTGGAGCTGAAATCGCAGCTAATTTGACATTGATCCGCAGGAAGGGGAAGCTCAGCGCGGCGAGGCTGGAAGCTTAGTTATTGCAAATATTTATTGGCCGAGTCGTCGGGAACATTAGTTATTTATTATCATCGTTTCTCAAGCCTCTGACGCTTTCTGAGCCTTATTGTGATCAAATTATGGGGCTTTCTTTGTGTCTGTCAGTTAGCAGGCTAGCTCAATAACCACTTCAACATCATTTTGATTTAATTAAGTGGAAACTTTAACCAGGGGCTAAGGATGTTTGGGCTCATATCTCCTGCATCAGGACGTGAAGTAGCTCAACGTACTTTCAGCCATTTTGACTTGTTTTTAACCTTTTTTTTTTTCCCTCAATACTTCTTCTCGAATACATATCTGGATTTTGTTTGTTTTTAATAACCCAGACCACATTGCTGTAATTGCAGAACTAATGTAGTTGAGGCCTGGATAACCCACCATAACTCTTTGCAGCCACATTTCTGTGACACAGAAACGCGTCACCTCTCAGCAATCCACTGTGGGAAGTTTAAAATCGTCTCAAGTGTTGCTAATGATCAGTAAAAATCAGTCAATACCGTTAATGCACAATAAAAGGGAAGTGCAGCCGTGTCTGGGGGGGTTAAAACGCCTTAAAAATTAAATCAGTGAACTCTTGAAAAGTTAACCAAACACACCACATGAAAAGATCAATTAGGAGTAATATGGTTTAGTGGAATGTGTTCAGTCTTGGAAACAGTGAAGAAGAACTGTTCTTGTTAACTGAAACAGGAGAAGAGGCATCGGTATGCACTGCATGTGCAAAATATGTGAGAATCAGCACTTTTTTTATTATGAGGCAGTGAAGTTGACATTTCACTAAAGAGCTGCACATTCATTTCAGGAAGGTTGTCCTCCCAAAGGAGGTGAGAGGATTATTCAATTCATCTGTAGTAAACAAGGGACCGTCAATGGGGTTTCTGCTTTTTACCCAATGCATTGTGGGATTTTGGCTGCAAAAAAACTCTATTCTAGGCCTTTTTTGAAAGGCATATTCGTTTGACTGGATACAATTGGTGTAAAAACACACATCGCTTATGGATCACATGGGACAAAATCTAAGCAAATTAAGTTTCAGCTTAACTGCGGCGTGAACGACATGGTGATCTGAAGATGCCCCTTCTGCTGCTTCCAATCCAGGTGTGATTTCCTGCGTCTCTTAGTGTTAAAAAAGGCCAAAAGGTTTACGACTGCCCTCTTCTGTTCCCTCACACTGTTCCAGCCTCTGGTCGTTCCTGCGAGCTGGTAGGAATGTGAGCGTGGATGTGCGGCGGCTTGCTCGGGACACCTTTTATGACCCTGGGTTGTCCGGGCCCGAAAACCAACAACTGGAAATGTTTCGTAGGGAAGACGTTCACACGTTCACACGTTTGGAGAAACTAAATCTCCGGACCATACATCAATGTGGGCCAGGAATGCAAACTCAGACAGATAGCAGTGACATTTATGTCTAATTTCAGAGCCTCGTGGGGCCGACGCCGCAGAGCAGACTCCACCAGTGGGGCCACATCTCCACTCTATTACATACCATATCCATCACCACTAAGGACAAACTGAGGCCGAAAGGGGACATTTGGCATAATCGCGGTCATTTCCTGGACCCAGCCGCTGTCTCCGAAGCGTGGAGTCTGGCAGTCTGGGCCCATATAAGCGGCGCAAACACACAGCGAACACACTCATCCATCCAGCATACAGAAGACCTCTGATTCATCTGCGGCGGCAGGGCCGAACAATCTGCTCCTTCTTCTGGCCTTCCCTGTCCAGACATACTTTCTGTTGCAATCTGTCCGCCCCGAGTGAGGATAAAGGAGAACACCAGAGCCCGATTTATCCGTCAGCGCTGAACTATCTGAAAGTCCCTCGCGCAGATGGCTGGATAATGTCAACTGGAAGACCTTTCCCTGCCCCTTTGCTGGTTTCTTTTATCTACCTCCTCCAGACACAGTCCTGAGAATACTCAGGAGCACTGACGATAAGCCTGCCGTCTCAAAGTAAGAACGAGGGGATTTAAATAGACTGCAGTGGAAGTTGTGTTAATAACCGCGAGAAATAAGAAGGCAGCTTCCATTTATTGGATGCCTGAGGGTGACCTCTGGGGTCAAAGACATCCGGCGCTCCGAAAGCCGAGCCGTTAAAATTAGAAAAGGACAGAAATGCAGCTGCTCCGTCAGCCAATAAAGTTATTACCAATGTTTCAAACAAACCTGGCATTCGTCAGTGTGTCTTTCCAAAGACACCTCGACAAAAGGCGTTGACGCCAGTTATAGTCTTGCGTGCAATAAATAGCGCCTCTGTTACCGTGACGTTTGGGTTACCATTACAGAAGCTGATAAAAGTAGCATTACAAACTTACAGTGTGTTGTTTATGAGTTCCTTTTAGCTCTGTTTTGGTCTCCACCAACTCCCTCGAGCAATATCTGGTTCTTTAGCAGCTAAACGCACCGCTACATTCAGCAGTCGGTCATATGCTTTGTGCCGTTTGGTGCGCGGGGGGGGGCAGAAGGTGCAGGCTTCAGTGGGTTTGTCAGAGTTTGTTTCCACTGAAAACAGCTGCCAGCTACTGCTGCCGCCACAAGATTGACGACAGCGATGAGACTCGACCAAAACCAAAAACCAAAACAGTCATTTTAAAAAGGACCTAAAAAACGAGATTGGGAGCGTTTTGATTGCCTCTCAATGGCTCTCATGAGCCGCCGGCTAGCAGCTAACCTTGCTAACATACGTAGCTCGCTAACATCGTTTACTGGCGTGAGCTAGCCAGTTGGGGCACGCTCACATGCACTAAAAGCATGTGTGACCAGCCCAATTATGTCAACAAAGCAAGGAGAAGCTCGAATTACACACACACACACACACACACACACACACACACACACACACACACACACACACACACACACACACACACACACAGAGAGAGAGACTTCTTTCTCTACAGGACATTACTCCACTATATCTTTACATTGCTAATTGTTGTTTGCTGCTGTATTAATGCTCGTAATGCTAATATTTATTGCACTTTTACCGGAGCTGAAGGCAAATGCAGAGCTAGGAAAGAACATCATTACATGTGACGTTTTTACATTTTAAATCTGTCATTTTTTGTATAAGAAATGAAGCAGTTTAACAGAAGTAGAAGAGTTTTGTCGGCTGCGATTCAACGCCAAATCCAAGCTGAGGAAAGATTTACAACCAGCTCGATATCTTCTAGTCAGATCAACTCATCAAGTACAACAAATGCAGGTCTACAGGAATGAGTGACATTAGCGCAGCGGCACACTTGAATATGTCCAGAGATCTACTGGCATGCATGGTCCAACGGTATCGCACATAAAGGATAAATTGGCATCGCAAGGCAACGCTTCCTTTCCGTCTGTGCTAGTTCCAGTTGTCTCTCCTCTGCTCTCTCGTCAGACTAAATGCTCTGCTGATCACACGAGACATAAATGCTTTTCTTGTCCGTCAGCGCGGCTCAACCCACAAAACACACGATCAAATAAAAAAGCTAATCTGATTATTATCTGTGACTGGCATCAAATTGTTCCTTCTAGTGGTGTTGCAATGCAACGTCTGAAAGCCCATCGACCTCAAACCTCAAACGTGTTTTAACAAATCTGGCATGCAGCGACAATTTTTGTTTGGTTTTTTTTTTTTTCAAAGCGTGCAGCTGTCAAAATCTAACCGGTCCTGATGGAACCGGCTCTAAACACAAATAAATAGAGTGAGAGTGGTAACACGTTGCTATTCCTGTTGTGTCTTTCTCACCTGCTGAAGCGCTGGCAACTCTCTCACCGTGGACGGCAGACAGAGAGGCATGTTTAGGTAGAGGTCGTGGCGTTTGGCTTTGATTTGAGGTGATGAACGCAGGTGATTCCAGGGCATGACGCTAACTGTTGGTCCACAAGCTTGCAAAGAGAATTTCAGAACCTTCCAGCATGTTTTGGCTAGAAGTTTAGTTTGAATAATCCATCCGTCTCCGATATCTCTAGCCAAAAACCTGGTGGCTGAATAAGCATTAAGTTTAAAATGACAGTTGCTTCACTTTGGCTAAACGGTACAGACGTTCTCCAAAGAGGTCAACGCGTTCGGTCTTTGAATCTTTGATATCAAACGATCCAGCACACTCGGGTCTTATCATTAAAGCATTTTCTAGGCCTGAGTAAGCCCCTTCACGGAGGAAGAAAGACGGCCTGGCTCTGCTTTGAACTTGAGATAACATGGTGTCCACATGGTGTGTGTTAAGGAAGTGCCGTGTGTGTGTGTGTGTGTGTGTGTGTGTGTGTGTGTGTGCCTGCATTTTCAAGTCAAAGTAAAACTAGAAAGGTGGACCCAGTAGAGTGCAGATCTCCGCCAGGTGTGTCTGCAACGACCACCGCTGTACTGTGTGATTGAATGAATGCAACCCCACAGTAGGCTAACCCTCAGTCTAGACACCAGTGGGCTTTAGAGAGTCCTAAAACACGCTTCATTCAAACTCAGTAACAAGCGGCGACGTATGCAGGCAATCGGCTCGAAGGCACGTCACACGGTCTTACCGAGAGCAAAGATTAAACGAGCCACGCTGTCCGCCCGCTTAGCCAGCAGCCGAGTGGCGGAGAGGTAACAACTGGCGATGTACGCAACCAAGACAGACGTGCATACTCACTCACTCACTCACTCACCCGACTGCGTGATCCTCCCGGCGGAGATGGGCGTAGGGAACATTCAGCCGGTAGACTGTGCAGAACACACTTTCCTGCGTGTTTTTGTCACACAGGCACCTTGGAAAAGAAAGAAAGAAAGAAAGGAAGAAGAAGAGAGTATTGAAAAATTGTTCAGCTACAGATGTTAAACATCTGCGCATGCACATGAATAACAATCTGCAAAACATTAGCCAATTTGCCAAACCGTGATGTTTGATTGTAATGCTCCCTTCAACCTCAAATTCATTCCAGTTTCATGTTAGTTTTTGGAGTTGTGCACGTTTCGCTGGCGTTCAGAGGACAAACTCTCCCGAGTGAGGCCTGGAGAGTCCAACGGATTCCTTCTAAGTGGCCTGATTTTTCCATCAGGCTTCACTCGAGCCTCTGGCCGGAGTTTGGGGGGACGACGAGCGAGACCTGATTTACACATCCTCCGGTCCCCCCCCCACTACCTGACAGGAGCAGCTGCACCTCATGACAGATAGGCCATGTCATCCCCAGAATTCCTGCAGGGCTGCCCTGCACTCAGCATTTCTGTCAGCACTCAATATGACGTTCTAATTTTACCAAGGCTGGCACGCCTGCCGCTGCGCAGTACCACAGTACTGGGCTGAAGTTCTGAGGCGCTGGTGCTTGAATATTTACTTTGTCTGCTACATTAAACTTCAGCTGCACTACATTTCAGACGGAGATATTGTACTTTTCACACCACTACATGTATTTGGAAGCAAGGTGAATATATATTTAAAGGTTTTACAAAATATAAGATGACATCGTCAATAAGATGTACTGCTTTATATGCTGCATATATATATTTGACATGGGCCATTCATTCTCCATAGTGTACACTTTTAATGTTGATATTTTGCTGTAAATACTTTACTCTGTGGTATTGATACTTTTACTTAATTAAAAGAGCTAAATACTTTTTCTTCTACTGCCACGTACACAAACTCAAAAAAAAGAAGGGTAAACAGATACAATCAGAAACAAGAGCCAGTGCATGCTGATGAAAAATTGGCGAAAATTCTCACTCCAAATAAGAATAGATCGTACACAACATCCGGTGCCCAAACCATACGCAAACCAACGCCGGCGCTCCGAGGTCTTGTTAAGGCCATGGAATGAGCTGCACGGCCCTCTGGGTAATGAGCTGGGGATGTGCTTGCAAGGAAACTCGAGCCTTCTTGCCATTCCAGGCGGAGCACAGCAGGCCCTTGCTTCAGTGTGAATGACAAAAGCAGACAGACAGCGCTGATGCATTAAACATTAGGCGGAGGAAGTCGGCGCAAACGGAGTCAATTTATAATTTTTTTGGGGGGGACGGAGCGGGATAAGTTGTTGCAACAGAAACATCTAAATGAGTGTTTTGTAAACTCCGTGATAACTCCGTATGCCAAAGTCAGTCGCCGTTAACCTTCTGGTGTGACCCTTCCTTTGCTTTGATGTGACGTCGCCGTACAATCCGGGATGGGAAAGCACAAAGTCAGACTGCCAGACTCCATAGAGAACACGACTTAAAGAATTAAGAGGAAAAAAAGTGGTGCGCGTAATGAATTTCAGTCAAAAAGAGGAGTGTTAACTCTTAGACAAACATATATGTAGTCAAACTACTGTGTAGTCCACAAAGATACAGCAGGCCGAGGAGCTGTTTTGGTTGAAACCATGTGGGACTCGTTTGCGAGGGAACTTCTGGCATCGACTCCCGAAGGCCTGGTTCTGATGTTCAAGATAGGAACGGTACACATTTCATCATCAGCGGCAAACTCTTCCAAGATAAACGTGTCACTGTCACAAGCGAGGGAAAGTCCAAACCTAAAACCATGCCCACGTGTAAATGTCCTTTATTCTTCTCCCCCCCCCCCCCCCCCACACACACGTCAGCAGAAATCTAAGGAGAACGTCCGTTTTTAGATTTATTTTTCGAGAAAGCCGAGCTCAGCTTTTGATGGCGCGGCATTCCAGTAACTGGGTTCAGTTCTAAAAAGTGTAGAAACAATTGTGTCTATGAAGTCACAGTGAGCGGCAGATTTGTGTCCGCTCTTCCCTCCTGCTTGGATTAAATCAGCTGAGGGGGCCGGTTTAGGGAGGACTTCGGCAACACAAGGACCAACTGCAGAACTCCTCTGTTGCGTCAGCTTCTCGAACAGTTAGTTAAAAAAAACGGGGGAACATAGAGACCTCATGATGACTGTCTGAACTAACCTGTGACCTCTGAGACAGGGAGCCAAAAGAACATCTGTGAGAGCTCTACTGATTGCAGTTCTTAGTAAGAAGTAAAGGCGGGGGGGGTTTTGGGTTTTTTTTTGTACAATTAATTTGCTTGTCAATATATTATTTCGCACAGTTTTTTTTGTCAAGAACACTTTCACAAAGAAAGCGAAATACTACGCGGTGGAAAAGCAACGCGAATAAAGGCATCAACCAATCACGTTGTGTGGAACCAGGACATTCCAGATGTTCACTGTAGTGTTCGACAACAGGGAGGCTCTTTAGTCCGAACCAAGACGCCAAACCGCATTGCTCCTTTTCAACCTTGACGAAGGCAACGCAGACCAGATCCACGCCATCTGTTCTTGCCTTTCACAATAAAAGCCCCGGACAAATACACAAACGCTTTGCCAGAGGGAACTCGGTGAAATAGCATTCGGCAGCAACAGTTTACCTCAGACAGACTGCCAGACGCTGCTCTGGGTCAATAGGATCCTGGTCGTTGGTCTGTGCGAATCCATTCCAACATTTTATTGGAAAAGTGCAGCAACTGTCGCAAATTTGCATCGCTGCCCGTACGAAAAGTTTTCATGCGAAATTTTTGCATTTTTTGTGTTCATCACGCTGTGTAAAGACCTTAACAGTTCAACTATTTGACAAGAAGAGATAATTGTCATCTTTTAGTTTTCTACTCACTCCACACAACTTCAAACAATGGACAAAGAGAGGGACTGTTTTCCCTCCTAGCTCCTAACACTTCAAAATAAAATGAAATAACACATTACTGGCATTGATTTTGTTTTTTTTTCCACAGTTCTCACAACGAAAACAAAAGTGCCGTGTCGAGTACGGGTCCCTAGAGCAGCCAAATTTTGTGGTTGCCCAATCCAACTCTCAAAGATACAAACGCATACAAAAAACAAAAAGTCCTACCGAAAGCACATGAAATTGCTGCCGATTACAGAGCTGGTAATCATTCATATAATGCTGTTCTTTGACGACGGCACAACGTTTTTTGGGCTCCTTGTGATCTGCCGTGTGTGCCCTCGAGTGTTTCACAGTAAACGCCCCCACCATGTTAGCCACGCTGTGATTAAAATCTGAGCCGCTATGAGAACGCCGTTTGCCTTAGATGTGGGGTTAAAGTACAAGGCAAACAAAGCCCGCACACATACAGCAACATGCAGACACCGTGGCACCAAAATACCCAAAATTTTGATCTGAGAACACCTCCGACACTTACTACCTTCGCTCTCCTGGAGCATCGCGTTGGAGAGGAAAACTACACTAAGTATTCTACCATTCTCAAATGTCCACTGGCCGACCCCTTCGCTTTTAAAGCCCGATGAACGCATCCAACTGGTCCAGGATCCTCAGCTGGGGCCACAACTACCTTAAAAGTCCAGTAAGTGGTTTGTTGGCACCCAAAGCCAGCGGTTTAATCTTGTGGTTCAATCTGGAACTGATGGATTGAACTTTACCTTAACCTTTGGGGCTTCTTTGAGGAATTGTTGTCCTAGATGGTATGTGTCTCCGAGCGTACGAAAGCACATCATCATGTTACACCAGTGTTCTGGTAGAGTCGTTGCTCAGTAGTAGGGGAACACATTTTACACATCAAAATCTGATTACAGATCTTGGGGAGTGCTACTGCGTGAAAAGCGTTGTATAAATCATTGTATGGCTCCAGAGAGAGCTGTGTGAAATCTAATAAATTGCAAAATTTGCTTTTTTTTTGTCTCCATCACTGAATTTGTCTTCCGATTGTGAAGCCTATGTCCTTTGAGTCACAGCACACATTGTCAGTTCAGGCAATTAGGCTACATCAACAGTACTACCTTTTTTAATACTTTGAAGCCTAGCGTCCGCACTACGTTACATTTTTAAAAGGCTAGGTCAAGATGTTTTAGTTTAAGTCTTGCTGACCTTTTTTTTGGCTCTTTTTTTTCACCTCGGCTGAATCTGACGGACTCAAATCAAAGTGCCTACATGACAGTTTGAACAGCATGGAGGCTTGCCGGAGCTTCTCCTCCTGCAGGCCGTGACTCTTTCAACCCGTAACTTTAGTCTACCGGCAGCTGCGCGCCCGCATGGAGGCGCCTCCGCGAGACATCCACTGTCCTGCATCCGTCAGACAGACAGACAGGCAGAGAGAGTGAGGATGCGGACCAGGGTGACGGTTTCAGAAGAGGACATAGAGGATCACAAACAGGGACTGAGACACCCACTTTGACTTGAATAGCATACGAATTCTTGAGTCATGGCCATCAATTCACCCTTGAATCCAAGCGGATGTTTGTGCCAAATTTGAAGATTAGACGTCAAGTTTGTCAGCGAGACGTCGCGTTCACAGGAATGTCTGTCCGTCCGCATTTCGTTTTGGAGGTAAGACAGCTCCGCTAATGTCGCTGGCATGGAGGAAAGGTTGGAGATCTCAGCCAAAACTTGAATTTATTGGACGTGAATGGGGAAACAAGGTGAACATTCGTTAGCGAAGTAACAGCACCAGGATGGAGTACGTGGGTTTGACTCAAAATGTCACCTGGTGGAACAGAGTGACTCCCTGGTGTATGTTTAAAAAAGGTTCATGAGCTCTATGGCACAGAGGAATAACATACAATAAGGCCTCGACTACACAAAACCAGTACTGCTGTTCTGTTGAACTGGCCCAGCCGGTATGCCTTTAGGGAAAATGAAATGATGAAAGAATTGGTCGCATCTATTATCATTTCACGTTCATGATTTCTAAGTAAGAGCCAAATACTTGAAGGGAAACGGGATACCTTCTCTTCTGGTGGTGACAGCTGGTCAGAGAGAGAGAGAGAGAGAGAGAGAGAGAGAGAGAGAGAGAGAGAGAGAGAGAGAGAGAGAGAGAGGATGCAGCTGCAGAGCGGCTATATGATGATGGTAGGGGTCCAGAAGCAGATGGGGGCTTCAGGCTGCACTGCAACACGATAACCAAGTTGAAATACCCACATATTTCTTTAAAATAAATAAATAAATTCACATTCTGTAATCGGGTTCATGAACGACAACAACGTAAAACAAAAATTGCACAATCTCCAGCCCCCGTATTTATCTAAATGTGGATCTTGTGTGTTTAAGCTCACACATCCGGACGACATTGTCTTGTCCTTAAAAAAACAAACAAAAAAAAACGTAGAAACATGGTTTCAAAATGCTTCCTGCGCTCTGTGAACACTTTGACTTCAGGACTTAAGAGCGTAGTGCTTTTGATAATCTATTCATACAGATGTAGTTTCCTCGACTAGAGGCGTCAGCTGATTACGGAGTCCAGGCATTGGAATCCAGCTTTTGTCAGAAGACCTCAGGTTTGAAAATGACTGAAGAACTTTGGCATCTGACCTGCAGGAAACCTAAGAGTTGGAATGCACCCCCACAATGCAACTCTCCCTCCCCCTCTGTTTTCAGCCCTGAGGGCTTTTAGCCTCGAGCCTCACGAGGCCTCGCTCTAATGATAGCGCCAATTTTGGTATAGTGGGAACATGAAATCTACTGCAGGGCTGTCTGTGAAGAGCTTGTGATTGCTGAAATGTCAAAGAGACCGTTCCCTGATTACTAATATCTGCTGCTGAGAAGAAACTTTTGGCAACTTGATCGGAAGTCGAAAACTTAGCTATGGACTAGTTTATGCTGGATATTTTAAACTAAACTATACATTTCTGTTTCATTTGTTGGTTTTATGGCAAATGTCAAACACAAGACGTTTAAGATATCTTATGAATGGTCACATCCGAGGAAGCTATATGATAATGGAATGGTCAAAACATACTGTTCTCCAGAGTGTTGTACGTGGAGAAAGACATCAAACATATAAGTCATTACACTTCATAAAAAGTCACAATATTAACATAATTTAAATGAACAAAAACCTTGATCTTACATTAAGCTTCGGACCATTACTTTCTGCATCATAATGATCTATTTTCACTCTAACATAATAACATAACTCCACATGGAGTTGCCGTTTTCCAGACGACATCCTCGAAGGTCCAAGAGTGTGGGTAACTTATTAACACCACAAATCCAAACTCTAATCCTTCGCTCCATTTAAGCAATTTCCATAAAGTCTGTAGCCAGGATGTCGACATAATGCAACGTCACTTCAAAGCTCACGCGTTTGTGTGATTAATCGATATCATGAAGCTCTCACATTACCATCTCTGACGCAGGGTTTGGAGCTTAAATGAGCTTCACAGTCTGAAAAGTGATTGATTACTTATTCCGTTCTCATGTTTGTTGTAAGTGACAGCTCTGGAAAAAAATGGTAATAGCACACTGACTGCACTGTAATCCAGTCTGATATATGACGCAACGCATCATTACAGTCATTGATTTACTTCAAATCAATAAAGCAGGGTATTCGGCTGGCTTGCTGCAACTAACGACTATGTATCTCTCTTTTTTATTATTCTAACAGTCTGTTTTTCTTATTTCTCTTATATGTTACCAACTACTGTATGTGTATTGTCCATTATTGTCCGTTTAAAAACGCAACAAGTTACTGTAGTCGGGCCAAGAAATGGAAAAATCCCAACTTTAGTCCGGATTAAATAAACGAGATATAGCGAGGTAATTAGTGAGGAGTGGAAGTTAGTTAGGACACAGAGTCAGGCTGGCCGTTTAACCCAGTCTTTATGCTAAGCTAAGCTAATCAGCTGCAGCTTTAACGGCCTATATATGATTATAGGAATCAATCAACTCATCTCAACTCTCGACAAGAAATACAATAAGCACATTCCTGTAAATCAAATACTGTAACATCTTATCTTCCTCTTTAGAATGTAAACGATATAAAGGAATCTTCACCTCGCCATTGCTAGAACGTAACTCCCTCCCTCGCACAGCGGCATGTGAATCCTCCTCTGTTACCTAAGCCTGGACATGAGTTACAGCAGCTATAATGTGGTGGCTGTTTCACTTTTATCACTCCAATTATAGTTAAAAACACGACGCCTGCAGAAGTGCCTGCTAGAGTTTAGAGGAAAAGAAAACGTACACTCAACGCTGTGCAGAGCGAGGGTTTATGAAGAGCCTACCCCCCCCCCCCCCCCCCCCCAGCAGGAGATATTTTATTAGTGGTGTTTAAATGACCGGCTTGTTAAACATCAAGCGGCAGGCGGGCAGCCAGGCGGTTGTGGCCTCAGGAGCCGCTGCAATGCTACCTCGCTGGCTATTTTCACCCTCTTCAGAGCTTTATTTGACACGCTGGTGTGTGGAACAGGGTTGTTTCCAGACACAATAATCACGGAAAAAAACTCTAGATTCCCACCTGCGAGTGGGAGTCAGGACTCTGGTGGTCCCGGGTTACTCGGCGTCTCTGTAACGTCAGAGAGAAGAAGGAAATAAAAACAGGCCGAGGGAGGAGAGGTTCGATAGATAAGAAGCCTGTCCTGAAGTCTTGACGCTGATCAACACCTTCAGTGTCAACTTAAAGACCCCAAAATCGATATTCATCCAGCCGTGTATTAGTGGGTTCAATCAGATCGCAGCTCATTTTTAAATCTGAACGTGAGATGCAATGTGACTCGTTGGGTTGGAGGTCATGGGAGCACATGAAAACTAAATGATCCCCGGAGATTAGGGCTGCAGTCATGGAAAGTACGGGACATTAACCGTGCTCTTTGATGATGATGACAGACGGAACATCGGGGGATGGGGAAAGTCAAGCAACGGCTTTGGAAGTCGTTGCTCAGTTTGTCGCCAATTTTTTCCTCCTCGACAGTTCGCGTCCATTCGAATGATGGCAAAGAAATGTTTTCTGAAAGACTAACCAATGCTATTATATTATATAATGTACAAAAACCTCAGGCTCTACAGTCGCAAGTATTTATTTATTGCATACTAAACTGCAAAAAAAAGAAGAAAGGAGCATTACAAAACAGAAAAACTGAAGTTATTGCGGTATGAAAGATTCTGCTCCAAATCACCTCCCATCCCCACTGACCGTCAGTCAAGACGGGAGCGAAGACGGAATATTTTGAAGACTTTTACTGTTGTTCTGCTATGATTGAATTCGTTCATCTTCTCTGCTTTTCTTTTGTGTCAGTCCTGCTGCTTGACGGGCGACTCCTTTTGCTGAAGTCAGAAAATTGGCTCCAGATCCAAATTTTAAGTTGAGTGTAAAACTTTTCCACGTGTTTTTTTGCTGTGGATGTCAAATAAAAGTTAAAGTCAAGTCAGTCGCGCTCCGATGAGGTTGACTCGGTGAGTAGAGGATGCTGGGAGTCTGAAGATCATTTGCCTGCGGAGGTGGTCAACGCTGAAGACAAGAAAACATACTGTAAGAATGAAGCATTTTTGAAAAGGCAACCAGTCAGAAATCTGACAAAGGAGGCAAAGCAAGCGCCGTAGATTTACTACGATGTAAAGAAATGGTCATACAACGTTTACACAGACAAGAACAGAGCGCTATACTGTAGATAAGATACAGAAACAGACCGCTGACATTCACAGAAGACAACTTATCTCTGCAGTAATTTAAACAACGCACTAGATTTAGAAACCTTATCGTCAAATCCACCTGCGACCGTCTAAATACAGCCCCGTTGTTCTGGACTGACTGCCGATGTGCCGAGCAAAGGTCGCGTTCGTTCGTAGCTCATTTGTGGTCCTGGTTACAGGACCACAGGGGTGGTCTGATCCGTTAGTCAAAGCTGTTACTGATATAGTATCACTGTTTTCCATTGCTTAAGCCATTAGTAGCTCCAGGTTCTCTTTGATTAAAGGAAATATAGCGATCTGTTTTTACTTGAGCTTGGTATTAAAGTAAAAGGAGTAATTTGAGCTAAGAATCCAGACTGGTTTTCTGCAAGATGGCATGTTCGACCCATCAGAGTACCAGCGTTTATACATTCGTTAAACACTAGTGCGGTTTGCGTTTGGAGGCCTTTTGCTTGGCTTCCACTATTGCTGTTTAATCGCGTTGCCATTCGGAGCGGGCCGATTGGCTTGGCTCTATGGTCCCGGACATACTGTGGGGGAAGCGAAGAGGAGTTTGGTTGTAACGTTTGTACATCCCTCGTGCCCGTTCGGGACGACCCTATCGCTTGGCTCCTGGTATCGCTGCATACAGTGTAATCGATGGACGCGGACATCGGTTGGTGGTGGACGTTCGTTCCGCGTGGCCGTTGAGAACACGTGTCCCTTCGTTGACAATAGGTTGAAGTCAATCGTTGCACTAACTTCAGTCTGCTGCTAAAGGGTCAGTTGAGCCAAATTAAATAAAACATAGACAGTTTCTATCGGGAATATTTCTTAGGGTGCTTTCACAACCAATCAATCAAACGCTGGTGTGTTTGTTTGGTGTGAAATCTGTCAATCGAACCCTGATGAGGACCAAGACCAGTTGAAAAGGCTTCCAAGTGGACTCCAGGTGATGTCTCTGTAACACCAGAGGACCAGAGGTAAAAAAAAAGCAGCATGGGTTAAATTTTCCCCTTCAGCCGTACCGAATGAATTGTACTGCAGGTTTGAAAGCGGCCTCAGATAGAAAGTGGTTCCACAGAAACCTGCTGTGGGGATTACTCAGAGCAGCCAGGATATTGTTTTTGAAAAAAAGCTAATTTATCACGCTGTGAGCCCCACAAAAGGAATTTAATTTACTTCCACTGCATTGGGGTGGCGACAGAAATCTCAGATATCTCAAGAACTGGACAAATAAAACCAACATTTCTAGACATATTCATTTGGATGACTTGACCCTTACATGTGACCTTATCTTCTCTCACTTTCTGACCTTTCAGTGCAACACTGATGTGACTTTTTCTTTAGCGGGAGCATCAGCAGGCTTTCATTATCGAGTCCCGAGCCGTCCGATCGATCGATTTTAAATTTCGAATCCTGCTACAACCGCCCGGCGTGGTTGTCCAGACGGCCTGTGATTTATCTGGAGTCTCTAGATTAAACAGTGTACGCTCCTGGCAGCGTCAGAGACAAGCCGTGCTCTGAGCAATTTCTAATGTAAATACAACCTGACTATGAAAATCTATCCGTAAACTCTGGGGCTTCATTGTGTTCTCAGAGCAAATGAGGGCAGGGAGCCGGTTGACTGATTGACTGCACAGGGAGTCTTCCTGCAGACTGTGGAAGACTTAGAAAGGAGCTTCAGCAAGTTGTGCAAGTCTGAAAAACCTGAGCTAAAGACCAGGGAATTGCGCAAACTGGACTTTTTTTGTTTAGTTTGACACACATTTATGTGAACAAAATGATTTAGGCTGATCGGATCATTTAAACAACATTAAAACATTTTGGTCTTGAAGCAGAACAAGCTGAACAAATTTCCCTGCACTGTGATTAATTTCCATTAACCCCGGCCTGTTTTCTATGTAAGAGACAAGAGTTCAGACAGCACGGACGCAGCGCCGAAATTAATGATTCACTTGGGAGTGGTGCGAGTCTAGAACATATTTCATGAGCCAGAAGAATGAGCGTTGAGGTTTCTGGTTTGGGGTCATCTGAAGAGTCAAGACCAAACATCCCTCAAGAGTCCCCCACAGGAAGTCATCGCTAAGAGTGCAATTAGAGAGAGGAAGCCCCCCAGTTTTTTTTTTTGCTCGTGGAGTCTTCTTCCCCAAAAGATAGCATTAAGCACCTCTATCTGGGGTCAAATTGATATCTGGTTGATTCAGTTATATGAGCGGTACAACAGTGGTGAAGCCGTTCAGACAACCTGAAAGTCAAGCTGAAAATGTGCACTCTGTACTAGATCTGACAGCACTCTTATTTCAGCCTCCCTGTATTGGCTGCCAGAGAAGTTAGGGATTGATTTTAAGATTCTTTTAAATGACTTATTAGGCACTCAATGGCCAAGCACCTGCCTTCATCTCTGAGCTACTAATTCCTCACTCCACCGAGCGTCCAACTAGGTCTTCTGGAAGGTCAGCCGTACCGCAGTTAAACCAAAGGTGAATGTTCTTTATCCTCTATCCTAGCACCCAGACTTTGGAACAACCTCCCTCTTCACACTAGATCTGACTGCTTAAAAAAACCCATCTAAAAACCCACTTGTTCAATTTGGCTTTTCTATAATTTCTATAAATGTTTAATTTGCTATGGATCTTTTTAGGGCCGCTCCCTCTATGTTTCGTCAACTAATCAGTATTTTGGTGTTAGTCAACTAAGATTTCTTCAGTCGATTATTGATCTTTTTTTTTTTTATGCTGAATGACTTATTTCCAAAAAAACGTATGAGCACATCTCTGGTAAAGGCAAGATTTAAAGTGGTGCTTTTGTGTGATTCTTTGTGTAGGAACTCAGTTTTACAGATCTGGCGTTTAAATAAACTAATCGATCGTTAGTCGGCTAAGAATTTCTTTGGTTATAGGACAGCCCTATACTTATTATTACCGTTTTTTTCTTCGGAATTTGTGTTGATTTTACTGATGTTACTGTAAAGCACTTTGTAACCCCTGTTAAAAAAGGTGCTATGTAAATATATCATATCATTTATGATTATTATTTAACTTTATTGACTTTGGACAAACACATCTTGATAGATTTTTTTATTATAAACATAATGGGACAGTGTTTGAAAACATTTGCAAATGCAGATATGTTTGGGCTGCGGTGGGAAAGTAGTGGATGAAAACACATAATAGTCTTGCATTTTTCTTTGGCCTTTTTTTCCTGGAAATTCGGTTAAAATTTGCGCAAGATTTGCATGGAAACTTGACTAGTGATCCACCACATCTATTCCTTATGTTTCACAGTTACACATCGGAGCTGCTAACCGCTATCCTGAACCAGATCACATGTTTCAAACATAACTTTCCAAGTCTCTGCGTGTTGATGTCTCCTGCTGCGGTGACTTTTACGTGACCGCTTAACTCACAAAGCTGAACGATGTGTGTTTACGTGTTGAGGAGTTTGCCGTTAGCACCGGGCGGGCTCCTGCTCCAGCTGCTTGTTTATGTTCATTCTGGAGACCAACCACCTTCGAACCGACATCAATTCAGGCGAGAGAGACACAACCACCATGTGTGAGTGTTCTCTTACTGTAAATATTTCCTTAGCTGTCAGCTGCCCTCCCTGCCAGCGCTCACATTTTAAAAAGGTGTGGGCTCAGACAGATTCAGACGGTGCAGGTTTACACGCTACAGTACATCAGGGGGTTGTTGAAGATTACTTCAAGAGCAAGTGTTCACTAAACAAAAAATCTGTCTTTCTACGAGACGACTTTAGGGAAGCTTGTCTGGGAAAGAAATGTGCTTTTATTTTACAAGTTCATTAACGGTGGCTTTGTCCCCGCCATACTGGTATTTGAGCTAACTGTTAGCCTAACACATGTTCCAAAAGTAGCGGCCAAGAAGTATGCAGCAGTGTGTGAACTGGTAGTTTGCCGTTTACCACACACACACACACACACACACACACACACACACACACACACATACACATACACAGCATACTGTTATAACCCCTACTGTGTCACTAGTGGTGGGGTGGTGAATGAGGATTCGGCAGGAAGTCAATGGTAAGAGTAAAACAGACAATAAAAGTTGTTTTGAGAAAATGTGAGTCACCGCAACCACGAGAGCGCCGTTGAGCAGGCAGCCATAACTGGCCACCCCCAAAAAATTAAGCAGTTTGCTGCAGCAGAATGCAAAATTAGCCGTGGACAGACACAGAGGTGCACGCTCGCTCACGGACACGCGCACACACAATCACATGATCCTCCTTGCAGAAATAAAAGAACATCACACCGAAAAAACAGCTTTGGCAAGACCTCTGAAGGCTGGCTTGACATTTAAGCTTAAGTAATTAGTCGATTAATCAATTAGTTAATCACAAGAAAATTTATCTGCATCTATTTTCATAATCGATTAATTATTTTTTGATTTTTTTAACCAGAAATGTCCAGATTTCAAATGCTAAATTAATCTATTTGGGTCTCGGACACCATGGCCTCTGGGAATATACTTTATTTTTTTTACTATTGGTAGACATAATATCACAACAAAACGGTAATTCAAGACAATAACCTTTAGATTATTCAATAATCGTTAGCTGTAGCCCTAAAGGCTTTACTTCGCTTTTAAGTGTTCTTAATGCTTACAAACTAGTTCAGCCTCATTTACAGTCAACATGTGTGGATATATGAGAACACTTCATGATTATGTGGACTTGAGGGGGAGGAATAACTAATACAAAAGAAAATGACTGTACTGGAAAGATATAGAACAAAAAACCTCCAAGATTTTCATGGTTTTGTCTTAGAGCCGATCGCAGCAGTCTAAAGTTTAAGTACAGCGTCGTGTTGAGGGGTCTGGAGCTGGTTTACTGTGTGGATTAAATGTACCAGTCGTCCCAGAATGGGATGGGTGAGTGTCCCGCAAAATCAAACCTCCTCCTGGGTGGCTTTTTTATTTCACAAAAGCAAACACGAGCATGATTAATCACAGGGCAGCCTCACTCTTCTTTTCTTGCACTATTTATCCTCCCCCCACAAAGCATGATTACTCCAATTCGGAAAATAGCGAGTGACCATTACATATAAGTTAGGAGAAGGAATGAAATTTTTTTTTTTTCTTTCTTCACAATAAATAATTAGTTGCTATGGCTGCTGAAGGGGGGAAAATATGATGTTGCTCCATTGGAATGTCTCCTGCATGTCCTGCCAAATCTGAGCTGGAAACACTTAGTAGGGAACCTGTGTGTACTAGGAACCGCTAATAATTTGCTTAAGGGAACCCACATCTGGTGGGATGGCTGAGGCAGAGGTTAAGAGCGTCAAAACTGGGCCACCGCTCCCTGCCAGTTGCGGGCTGAGAATAGGGCCTAGTGTTAAACAAAAATCTTAAATACAGGAAATAGGCCTGTTATCATAATAAAACCATTTGCCTTGGCTGGCGACCAGACTAAAATTGCTCCGTGTTTACTATTTTTTTTGAGTGGGGCCAAAAGTTTACGGACAGATAAATCGCAAAATCCTTGGCGCAGCAACCTGCAGTCGCCGAGCTGTTTGTTTTTAGTAGCCGAGGCCAGAAAGCAGAGCAAATACGAGGAACAAGTGTGAAAAAAGGCACGTTTGTTTACACAGCTATCAGCTTTGTTTGAGGGCTTAGACGATAATCCGAAGAGTTCCGCCCTCCGAGCTTCCGAACGAGCGCCCGGACGCTTCGCAACTTCTTGAAACAGATGCTTTTGGAAAAACGGAAGCAAACACAGAAGTTACAAACCTGGCTGGGACAAAAACCGAAAAGAAAAACAATTAAAAGAAAATGAAGAGAGATGTTTCTTAAGCTTGTGAAGGATGTCATGTTGTGGAAGTTTAAAAGAAGAGTACGTCACTCATTGTTTCCCTACTACCTTTGACTGCCCTCGCTATCTGCCGGTGAAGAAGAAGACGAGAGGGAAAGAACAGATGATGAAGTGAGAAGGAATCTTTTGGCAAAGGCGTTTGCGTTTTAGCGTCATGGATGAAAGTTGATGTGAATTTTGGCCTGAAGGGTCTCACCTGTGTTCTCCCAACACTGTTTAAAACTTGGAGCATTGCTTCCACACGCATAGCCTTCAGTTCTTTTTTTTAAAAGAGTCACTTCACCCTTCCGAGGTCTGAGCCAAAGTCCACCCACTGCACCGTTTAAAAATAAAATAAGTGGGCAAGGACCTGGAGGATGAAACCACACCCACCTTCCATAACGTCGAAACGCTTGAGGCAGCGTCGACAAACGTGACAGCTACGTTAGCTTGGGTAATAGCGGCATGGCACGGAGCGCTGAATTTGATGAATTTACCGTTTTTAATCGGCGCACAAATAAGACAAGAACTACAGTCCGCCTCGCCCCCCGCCTCCGGGAGAATACTTCGCTGGAAGGAAGACAGGACGATATGTCTGATCGTTCTCCGTGTAACGTTAGCATGAAAGCACGGTGCAGTTAGCGAGCTAACGTTAGCTAGCTAACTAGTCGACAGCTGAATAAGAAAAATAAAGCTACTTATTGTTTCACCTACACACTCTTGTCACAGCACATTGCTCTCTCCACATAATCACTAGCAGTGGTTCACCAGATGTTGTAATGAGCTGAGAGCTTCATTTTAACTCCACAGAAAGGAGAGAACGGGTTTTGTAATGCTACACAACGATAGACGCTGTGTGGAGAGACGAGGAGGGTTTCATTAGAGCGCATTAACACTCTTTTATTTGACGACGTAGATTAGTCCTAAACGGTCGACTCTATCTCAGAAGTTAAATTCAAACATTAGATGAGATTTTAGAGCCATTTTTCAACCATGAAACGCTGACTTTTGAAAGATATTTGTTAAGACATGTTAATCACAACACCAGCGTTGATGTACAGTCACATCATTTAGTCTTTAAAAAAGACGTGCGCGTGTGGAGCTAGTCTTTGAGTAAGAAGTAACTCATTGCCTCAACGTGAAAACGACCTCTCAAACCTCCACTGAATGAGCCTTTCAGACGACGGCAGCGGGAGCCGAGCGGGATCACCGGTGGCCCAGGAACAAGCCTCGGACCAGTGCAGTGTTTTTGGCAGCGCGCCCTGCCCTGCGCCGATGGAGTCAGTGTTATGGTTCCTGCGTCAGGGTGTTTTTTTTTTTTTAACCATCAGAAACGGGGTGAACCACATCCATATGAATTGCCGCATTTTTGAGGTTATTAAAAGGAGGCCTATGCTGGCACGCCGACCCCCCCCCCCCCGGTTCTGCGTATGATCAAGCTTTAGGACCCCGGGACGGCGCGGCACCCTTGTTACTGCAGCAGACCCGCTGAGAGAGGCCTAAAAGTAGAAAGGAAAGAGCAGCTGGGAACACTTTAAGACAAAGCTAGGATATTAGTTTTTCCAAAAACAAAGCAAAGGTCTTTTCACTTCTATCGCTAATACATAAAAAAAAAAAGAGTGTTTGCTCTTCTTTAATGTGAGCAGCGGTCGTTACACCTGGTTTGTTTTGTGTTTTGCCTGCCAAAGAAAAGTTATTTTTATGAAGTTCCTCAGACGTTTAAAGGTAAGAAGGTTGGGAGAGTCTCAGTCCCATGGCTGGCTTCTTTTTTTTTTTTTAAATTCATATTTTTAAATGGGTTTAAAGTGACACTTTTTAGCTTTTGAAAAAAGAAATAGCACAATCTTCCAACTTAATAGATGCTTTTTAATAGCAAAAAAACAACAAAGAGGATGCAAACTTGCTCAATTCAACAAGACACTAGTTGCTTATGGTGGCTCATGCTAGCTAATCTTGTACGTTTCAGATAGATACTGCTGTGTAACTGACACTACGGAGTCAGTTTCAGCATGTCACAGAGGAGCCTTTCCTTTGTTTTATCACAAAACTCGAACAAGAAGCAAACACACCGTACCTCTTACGTTGTTTCCTGCTCGTAATCCCATTGCACAGAATCATGACATCTTTAAAGCAGCTATATTCAATAATTTTATGCCATCATCGGGTCACATGTCCACTTGTATGTAACAGCTCGTATAGTGACTAACCAGCAGATAATTATTACCCAACTCTGCAACGTTTACTTAAGCTTCCGTTAGCTCGTTGTTTTTTCATCTTTCTGGCCCACAGCGTTAGTGTTTCGGTTCACTCGTATTGTTTTGTGGCGATATGTTAGATGGGCTGTTCACTAACAAGTTCCCCCATAAATTGAATGGCGACTATAATGTCGATAATGAGACCAAAGCATGTTTCTGTTCATAGTTATGTTATTGCAAGGTGTAAAGCAACTGACTAGGAAAAAAAACAAAAACGTGCCATTATGCTGCGTCTTTAATTTGTGGCCACAACAACTAAAACGTTGCATAATCTCACTTCACTTTGCAAAAAAAAAAACAAGATGGCAACGGCCAAAACGCTAAACTCAAGGGTTCAAAATCGTGGTCTACAAAACCAACGGGTGACGTCAAGGTGACTACATCTGCTGCTTATATACAGTCGGTGGTGCCGATAGCCGATCTGAAGATCACGTGTGATTTGAACATTTTTATCAAGCAGGAGATGAGAACTACACAGAAATGCAACGTTAAGCTTCCAGAAGAACATGACAAAGAGAGATTCGTGAACGAGAAAGTGGGTATTGTGTGCAGTGTTTCACGTTACTATCAATTACACCAGCAGCACACTGCGTAGACTACTCCAGAGGGATATAATTAATGTCTCAGCCCAACAAAAAACAGATGTAATTCTGTTCATAAAGAGGCCAGCGTGCACAATGTTGTACCGTGAAACTATTTGCTTCAGGCACTGCTACGTGCTTATTTCTTTTAACGAGGCGCTCCAGCCTCATGTTACTCTTGCATTGAAAGCCGTGAAACACAAAGAGGAGAAAACTAGTCCAGCCATGAGGAAAGGTGATATTTACTGCGACGCTGGGACATTGCAGGTATGATGGGAAAAGACCCGGTTTGGAGCTTTCGTAGGAAAAACAAATGAAAGCGACCTTTGCTGGCAGTGACACACGTCATATCCCAGACAACCAAGTGTTTCTTTTGTACACCGTGGAAAGAGCTCTGGGAAAACAGAAGAACCCACTAGTGACAATACAAACTGCGGCAACAAAGCAAGAGTGATGTTACATCTTGGATCTCAATAATACCCGACAGTCCATTGAAAGGAAGTCCAGTAAAGGTTATAAAGTACGGTGCTCTTTAGGCATTATGAAGTAATGACGTTTTTTGATTTTGGTTTTTGCGTCGTCTTCTGTAAGATAAATTCTTGTGACGCTCGTGCGATTTTGTTGGCTTGATTCACTGTAACAGTGTCCTCACATTATGTTGATAAAAGAATAAGTCGAGACATATTTGCTGAACTACTTGTCAAAAGTGTGTACTTCCCAAAGTCCTGAAAGTAAGTAAAGAAAAAGGTCAAACTAGATTTTTATCGCACCTTTTTTTTAACCATGGTTTACAAGGTGCTTTACAGTAGCATCAGTAAAAACGATATAAAATAAAGAGCTGTTCTCGAAACAAAGAAGTTCGTAGTCCGAGTAATCGATTAGTTGGTTTAACAGATCTGTAAAACTTGAGTTCCTCCAGAAACAATCGATCAGAAGCACCGCTGTTCACCGGAGATGTGCTCAAAAAGCAAGAAACATCATTTAATGTCTGAGCAGCACTGGGTTAAGGTTACATCAAGTCTGCTCCGCATGTTCCAAACACTAAACATGACCACCTTCCAGCTCTCCGTGGTCACTCTGACTAACACGATGACTCTTTAATAGACAATGCAACAGCTCTCTCTAAGGTTGACAATTATTTCCAGTGAGGGGGGGGGGGAATCATGACTCACTGAAAACAGCACTGTGAAGTCATTACATGCGAGGAGACGGTTTTATGCGCGACACATCAAGGAAACATCATCATTATGGATTACATGTGCGTTAACGCTACTTTATGCTCGAGGTAGTTTTTTTTTTTATGTCTATAGTTACCACATTCTGTAGAAATTGAAGTGCAATAAAAGCAGGTTTTTTTTTCTCAATGCTACGAAACGGTTCCACTGTTATTACAACACGGTGTTATTTTGTTTCCAGGGCGGAACAGGTAACAGTCTGTGTGAGACGAAACCAGTAGGCTTTTGTCTGCAGGCCTATCTTAACCATCTGAGGGAACCTAAAGCAGGGGGCTGTACCCAAAGTCTACAGACTCTTGTCGGAGTTCATTTCCCCCTCAAACCTCCTCCTCTCAATGAATTCCAGATGTGTTGCAGACGAAAGTGAATTTGAAAGGGGTGGAGGGGTGCCGGCAGGCAGGGATAGTTGTTCTTTTTCTTTTCCCCCCAGTATGTATAATGTATGTCACCTACATACAAAGCAGCATAGGCCCCTTAAACATGGCGGGACTCCAAGGTCGCCTAGAATCATTTAACGAGCGGTGTGACTCACAAAACTCAGAGAAGTAACTCACGTTTACAATAAAAGGAAAAAGCAAGTCCACACGCAGGCTGCAGTTGCCAACTCGGTTCAAGTAACAGCCGGCACAGAAACCATTCCAAGTCTAATGAAGTCCTGACTTGCACATCTTTGGCCCGCGGAAACTCTCACAGTTCTGTGAACCCTCAAATTCAAATAGTAGGTCGGGCAAAAAAGCGAGCAGAGGAAGGTGTTTCCCCATCGAGCGACTGTGTGTGTGGTCCGCCTCGCTGGAACAAACCTGGGATGAAATATTCTGTTCTCTGTGTTTTAATAAATATCAAATCCATCTTGCCAGAGGGCGGGATGAGAAGAAGCACCCCCCCCCCTGGTCCCAATAAAGAGGCGAGCTTCTCAGACGAAGGGGGGGGGATCAAACTGAAAGAAAATGCATGAAATGCAAGTATTGCCCCTGCAGGTTCTACGCCGTCTCTGGATCTGAAAGCAGAGGCGTTGTTGTTGCTGCTCCTGCAGACAGCTGAGCTGGAAGTGGGGACTTGAACGACACACACTTTACGTCAGCATGTGTTTTGCTTTCGTCTAACTGGTTGTTGTTGTTGTTGTTGTTGTTGTTTCTTCTTTCAAATATGACCGAGGCTGATGAGAGAAATCTGCGTTTTACCATGACCTCCCCCGACCCCCCCCCCCCTCATCAGATCCAAACTGCTCTGAGCGCCGCCGTCATCCAAACCAGTCCCGACTTCCAGCTGCAGATCATGGGTTTTTTTTTTCACCTTCTCGCCTGACTTACTCAACCGAAAGACTGCCGACTCATTGTTTGCTTTGCTTCCTGGTAGCGGCACACGTCGGCTACCGCGTGCAACATTGGCAGCAGATGTGGCCGGGGGGGATGGGGGGCAGAGAAAATAAACCCGGGCGGCGATGATGCCGTCCGCGGAGTCTAAATATTGACTTTGTCGAACCTGTAATCAGATTCGCACACATGACAGAATAGAAATAAACAGCGACGGTTTGCCCCGTGTTGCCTCCGCCGACACTCCCACCACAACACGGGGGGGGGGGGGGGGGGGGGGGAACCAGCCGCCTGGGGCTCTCGGCTCAGCCGATCTGGTAATGAGAACTTGCCTGTGACGCCAAGGGGTGGGAATAAGGAAATAGGAGACATATTGTGGTGTATAATTACTTGTGTGACGGTCCTACCAGCTCTGAAATCAAGCTTTGGAGTTAAAGCTTTGGAGTGGGCTCCCCTTGGACTCCTGAATTTCTTCCCAAAATAGAATTTGACTTCAAAAACTCAACTTAAGATTCCTAGCAAATGGAGTCGATGTTCATAAGTCTATGTCTTAACATTGGATTCAGTGGAGTTTGGATCCACCGTTTTCTGTACTTGACGAAAACTAACGTAGCCTTGTTTAAGAGATAACCTTTCCCCACATCTGTTTATAAGATCGATGTTAATCCAAGCATCTGTTTATCCGCCAGAGTCACGGCCGCTGGCTCATCTTCTACGGGGGGGAGAGAAAAACATTTAAGCCTGCGTTTCTCTGAGCCCTATAAATTAAGTCTCCAAATATAAAGACCTTCATGTGGCTGGAATCTGGAGATTAGACAATGGTCGTAAATCAGGCACATCTGGGGTGCAATAAATCTGTCGCTCTATCTTCGGGCTCATCCCTGCTCGCGGCGCAGATAGAGGGAACCCGCTTTGAGGGGATTATCTCACGCGGCTGTCGTATTGTTCATCCATGAAAAGCACTTTTTTTCGACGTGGATCAGCGTCTGCTTTGGAATCAAATTGTCCATGAATTTCACTACTTAAGATACTTACATTTGTTTCCAAGGATTATTTTTGGCTCACGACAAAAAGGTTTTTTTTTTTTTTGCTTTCCACTGATCTGCAAAAAGCAAAAAAAAGAAAAAAAAAAGGCACAATGTATATAGTGGCGGTGACTCGTACTGCTTCATAGTTTGAACTGAAAACTTCTAGCAATTTCCACGTCATGTGTTATATCTAGAATTATATGGCAAAATGTTCTCGAGTGAGAGTCTGCTGTCATAACTGCGGAAACCAGTAATCATATCTGGACACGAACAATCGCTTTTGACGATTGCAATTTTCTTTTCCCAATATGATTTTGCGGACAGACTTCATTCACCATTGTCCCCCAAAAACAATTGCATCCATCCCAAAGTCAGTGTGAACTGTCAAGACTTGTAAATGTTCTAATTGTCCTTAATTGTTATTGTCATCTATATTTGACATTATTATATACAAGCTGCTTAGAGGTTAAAAAGTTATAGTATCTTGCAGTAAAAACGTCTCCTGAATTTGTTGTAGTTTCTCGCCAAAAACTACAAGCGTTATAATTTACCTTCGCCCAATTTGGGTGGAGCTTGAACGCACCATAACGCAAGTCAACATAGCCTCCGTTAACGTTAGCGGTTAGCTCCGCGCTGTCGGCAGACATGAGATGAATTACGATATAATAAATGTCTTGACTAAGTTAGTTGTTCCAAATGGGTTAAGGTCGTTCTTCCGCAGTTTATTTTTCGACTTTATGTCTTCTTCACTCTCCGGCACACGTGTGTCTAAAGAAATCGTAAATATGAGAAACTGATCATGGCCGGTCAGCGGACAATCGTCAGCCGATCGATCGGTGAATCTGCAATTATTATACAATAATGTGATTTCACGTCCTTGTCAGTAGATCGAGGTATACTATTGCTGACGAGAAAAGGCTAAACTTCGACGGAGCTATTGTCACGTCTACCGTATGTTTGAGTTACACGCATAATTATTATTGCTCTCCATGGCTCCCTGGCTTATTTGACCCAGATGTTTGGAGATTGATTCTGTCTTATACACCACAAAACCATCTGTTATTCATTCGCTCTTTATTTGTTTTGTTTTCTGTGGATTTAACACACTCAAAGTCAATGTTCAGAATGTCTTATCATTTGCCAGTGGCCCAAACTAATGAGGGATGTGAAAGCTCTGCCGCGCTTTATGTTTTGGAGCACTAAAAGCCTTCAACCACATACTTTTGTAGACTATATATATATATATGTTTGTATCGTCAGTCATCAATCTGAAGTACTGTAAGAGGATAAATTAACGTTGAAGTCAACAAGATGTTCATTTCTTTTCCCCCCCATAAAAGAGTTAGAGGAATAAAAAGACCACGCCAAATTGGTGCGGACTTTTTCCAGCTCACGTTTAACTGTAGGGATTTTTACACAAGTTCAATACTTCTCTGTTTTCCAACAGTTCTCACAAGCCCTGGAGTGCACCAGGAGTTTCTAGTCTCTTCTAGCGGATTCAAGCAACAACAACTCTTGACTTCATTAGAAGAAGACGTGGCGTCCAGCTGTGATGTTTCAAGTCTCCACAAACAGTAGAAACCTGAACATTCCTACAGATTGACGTTGTTGGTCTCGTGTTGTGATGAACTGCTGCCGCTTCCTCTCTTACTCGTGAGGGTTTTATGGGGGTTTGAGACTAACTTAGAACTGGTTCCTGTTTAGAACCGGGTTTCGGGGGGCATCCCTACTCGGACCAGATTCGGTGGTGGAGTGGGTGCGGCATACGGCCACATTGTAGTAGCAGTGTTTACTCAAATGTGTCCTTGGCCACATTGAACAAACACGGATACAATGTTTATGTGTTTCTAGTTGAGCTAGACCACAGAACGTCCGGTTAAAACGGATCCATGGTGCCGTTTTGTTTTGCTGGAAATGATGCTGTGCATTTCATGTGGAGTGGGCTCTGCGTCCGACTACCTTTTAAAAAAAATACCCTTTTTAAAAGGTCTATTGCTTGTCAGAACTTCAATGTCATATTTGGCCTTGTATGTTCCGATTTGATTTGACATGCAACACTGTGACACCAGGCTGCTTGAGAACCGGGCCGTACTGCTGGGCCCGCTGGAGACCAGGAGAAGCGGAACCAGGGCTCAGTGGAGCGGACTGCCCGACCCCCCCGTCGCAGTAAAAGTTTAGGTTTTGGAAAAGAAATCCGGTGCTTCGGAAACACTACCGCTTTCGTCCACAGGGAAAATTAAAGTTCCCTGTAGTAACTTTAACATTAAGGACTTAAACAGGAAAGGATTAAAACCACCTCCACGTTTCCTCCACTTTAGGACATCGTTAGCTTGTTAATTGTATTGTTGGTCAAAATATTTTTTCCGAGCCTCGACGACAATCACGTTACCATTTGTACAATAAGTGAGTATTCATGGAGTACGAGTGTATAACATAGCGGTTACAGTAATGGTTCCATTTGTGTGCGGGAATGTGTTTTGACATTTCCTCTCCATTGTTAAGATCTCAATGAACTCTCCAAATGGTGCCTTTTATTTCAGTAGGAGGTTGTAATTGTCGGATGCCTGGATAAACTGTCAGCTTAGACCAATTTCTTCCGCAGCCATCTGGACCATTAGCCCCCCCCCCGCCCCAATGCCTGCACATTTTTTGGCCTCCCTACACAGGAGAGGAGATAGCGGCTCAGATGACGCCAAAGGTAATCACGGGAACTCCAGCGAGCCCCTGCCATTGGTGCACGGACCAGACTGATAAAAATGGAGGTCAAGGAGGAGATTTTTATTTTTTTTATTCCGGGGCCGGGCTAATTACTGCTGATTGCCGGGCAGATTGGTGGATCGTTGGCTAATCAAGATGGCCGCAAATTGATTTAAACCCCTGGCCAGTCCTTTGAACGAGCGCCTTGTTTCCTCCCGAGTTCAACGAACTATCGTGGAAAATAATCAGCGCTCTGGGAAAGAAACACCATTGTTTCATGAGAAAATATGCATTGTGTTTTGTGATAGGAGAGCTTTTAAAAAGACACATTTTTGACCTAACATCACAAGAACATATTAAGGCAACCAAAGTTGTTCAAGTATTCTACTTTACATATTTGGTAGTTAATTTTAAGTGTTATAAACTAGGATTTCATTGAATTATTACAAGGAAATTAGACATAATGGTGACTCCTTGATTACCTTAGAGTTATTTAAATGTAATCCTAGAGATTTCAGAACTAAATGCCACAGAGGAGTATACATGCCAACCTCTTTTTTCCAAGATATAAAAATCTTTCTCCTGAATAAAAGCAGTCATGAGAACAAGTTTCGTGAACGTCACCGCGTTTGGGAAATAATGAATCCTTCTAATCTCTCTGTAATGAGCACAAATCTCCAGGGATCACTCTCAAGTTTGTAGTTTTGTTGTTGTGTACGTGCGTTAAAATTGGTGGCCTTGACGAGACTGCTGTCACGTGGAAATAGAAATATATGGTTGTCATTGGAAAGGAGAGGTTGAATGATCTCTAACCAATAACGTCCGATTACCTAGTCAAGATATCCTTTTTATGAGGAAAATAAATGCATTATATATAGAAATGAAATGTACAAGTATAGTTCAATAGGAGTCTTGCAAAAACTTTCAATCAGTAGAGCCCAAAAGATACACAAAAAAATATCAAACACATTTAATTTAAGTAGCAAGATGGGTGGCAGACACAAACAAGAGTCAATAAGAGAAGAAAGAACTGTAACGCCTCATCTGTGTAAAATGTGTCATATGAAAAGTGCAAAACATCTTAATTTTCATGATCAGCTTTGACTAAAAAAAAAAAAAAAAAAAAGAATCGCATGAGTCCCCAGAAAATCCCCCTGGAGGACGTCATGTGTATCTTCTCCACATGTTCCATCTCATCTCATTCATTTCCTGTGGAGCTCAAAATTAAACTCTGGCAGAGCGAATAATGTGGAGTACTGAATGTTTACTGCTGCAGACAAGCAACCGCAAAACACAATGATCGGCAGAATCCACTGCTGCTTTCTCAATTATAGCTAGTTAAACATAGAAACCCATACTTTTAGTATTACAGTGTGTTCTATCGGCTTGACTAAGCCAACGGCAACTCATTTAATCTATTTCAATGACAAGTAGATAAAAACTGAAAAATGTAAAAGAAATGGAACCTTGTTTTTAAAATAATTGAACACTGCGTTCAAAGCTAGTATTGTGTCTTTATATATGGTCAGATACTTGCATTATTATTTTACCAAAGTCAAGCTCAAATAGAGTCAAAAGGGTTTTTTTACCGAGCAAATGTCGAGATACGCGTTTTGTCTGTCATTGAACGACATAACGTCTGTCATTAGAACGGCCTCTTGAGGTCACATCGGTAGCTAGCTAAGCTAGTCTCCTCAGCAAATGCCTCCATCTATAATCACAATGTTAACGTCAGAGTCTGAACTTGATAAACAAGCTCACGGTTTGAGGGACATCTTCTCTCTGGCCTTCCCATGGCGACCCAGAGCCGACAGGCTGCGATGCGCCGCCATGGAGGAAACGTGTCATTGCTGAGGGCCAACCAGGTCTTTGGAGAGATCCGCCGACACCGAGTGGCTGTACCTAACCCCCGGATTGGAATACCAACAGAAAGACTGCTGTTGATAACTGTATAAAGTTTATATTCCGTCACAAAAGGCATAAATATGACACCTTTCAAAATAATCACCAAAAACACATCATGGAACCTGGACTTGTGAGGGTAAAAAATATAAAACTAAGTAGTTCCGAACAAATTATGAATACCATATAACATGAACAAAAATATCGCGGTTAAAACGCAATATAGAAGCACCATGTAGTCCAATATTCAGTCTCCTTTTAGCTCCGTTTTGAACCTAAAAAGGTCCACATCTCATTGTGCGGGCTCAAATGGACGGTGCAGCTCCTCATCTTGGATGTGAGCTTTAACTTTGAGAGGACACAAAGGGTCTGTTATCTCTCTCGCTGACCTGAACGACTCACCGTAGGGCAAAGGGATCTCTGTTACTAAGAGAAGAGGGATGGGGAAGTGGAGACAGAGCGGTGACCCTCCGAAAATTTCATTTAAACAGATTTGAGCTTCAACCACTGTTGTTTTTTTATAGCTGCACTCCAGCTTTAGTCAACACTTGTGGTGATTTTTGTGGATTTTTTGTTATCCCTCGATTTCACGTTGAAGCCACACAGAATAAATTCAATAACGCATCATGCTGAGATTTGTCTCGGATGGATTTAAATCCGGCCTTAGTTCCATTTTGGGAAGGGCTGTTAGAGATACAATCACGTCAGAGACGGCGGGGGGGGACAGCAAACTGTTGTTTATTCTTTAGTTTTCTCCAGGGCACCGAGAAGAAATGCCAACAAGGTTTCCATTGTGAAAGAACAGGCGTCCTTTGTGTGCCCTGCCACTGAGATCTGTGTTTCCATAGCCCTGTGCTCTCCACCCTCTTAAATCATATAATATTCCTGAATTACAATGACATGTGCAGGATAAGGTTTCTCCTCTCTCAGACGTTTCTGTCAGAGCGTCTTAAAGTTTTGTCTTGGCCAGGAAACCTGAGCCCCTCTCCACAGGCAGCTTGACACTCCGACTCAAGACAACGGCCTTCGGTAATTTATTGGTTTGAAGGGGTCTGGCGTAAAAGCCATGAAAAGTTCAAGTCCGATTGGAAGAGGAGCAGTTGAGTTTGGCACAGTTTTGGTGGCAACAGCATCCAACATGGATTTGATCAATCAACTTAATTAACAAGACTATCTGTGCGGGTCCAACACCTATAACGCCATGCTATTCAGTATGCCTGAAAAAGGTTCCGTATATCCCAAAATACATAGCATGTCCAATGCCGTCTCCCAAAAGCACCAGGATGTCCTACTGCATCCGGTCAAAGTGGGTTCAAAACTTTAACAAAGTTTTACAAAGTAGTATGTCCCAATTAAATGCATACTGCATGCAACAGTACACACTTTGTAAAGGCAGCTGCAGTATGTACTGAAAGTAATAAGAAAACGTACTGGATATAGAATGCAGTGTCTACAGCCATGCTAGCCGCTCTGAGAGCTGAATGCTATCACCAGCATGCTAACATGCTCACAGTGACAATGCTAGCATGCTGATGTTTAGCAAGCTGTAACGTTTACAATGTTCCCCATCTTTGTTTAGCGTGTCTGCATGCTAACTCTTGCTAAAGCCTTGCTAGCCGCTCTGTGAGGCTGGACTGTGAGCTGAATGCTATCACCAGCATGCTAACATGCTCACAGTGACAATGCTAGCATGCTGATGTTTAGCAAGCTGTAACGTTTACAATGTTCCCCATCTTTGTTTAGCGTGTCTAAATGCTAACTCTTGCTAAAGCCTTACTAGCCGCTCTGTGAGGCTGGACTGTGAGCTGAATGCTATCACCAGCATGCTAACAATGACAATGCTAGCATGCTGATGTTTAGCAAGCTGTAACGTTTACAATGTTCCCCATCTTTGTTTAGCGTGTCTGCATGCTAACTCTTGCTAAAGCCTTGCTAGCTGCTCTGTGAGGCTGACTGCTATCACCAGCATGCTAACATGCTCACAATGACAATGCTAGCATTGTCATTGTAGCAGCAAACACGAAGAACAGCTGAGGCTGATGGGAATACAAGTAGCTTTGAAGGGGATTTGGTCATAAGCCAAAGCACTACTGAAATCAAAGCATTGACTTGATTGTGGCGCCATGGAAAAAACGTTGGTTTCATCCAAGATGTTACGGAGTCTCTTCTAGGGTGGCCATGTCAATATGTCAAATAGTTGAAACATTAAAAACCACAATTGTCAGCCTCTTGGTGGCCCTAGAGGAAAGACCAATGTAGGATTAATCATTTGAGCCCCATGAGGGCCAATTTTCATGACAACCCATCCAATAGTTGTCCACATATTTCCGTCAGCCAGTGGGCAGACATTCATCCCTTGAGGCTTGCCACGAGCATGACTCAAAATGTCAGTAAAAATGAAAGTCTACAATTTATTGCTGTATATTTACAGGAAACGCATGTGCAAGTGTGTGCTTCTCTGTTTGACCTGCGCGTTAATATCTAACACATAGCAGAAATACTGTCTGTTGCAACTTCCCCCTTACTTCTGCTTTCTCCCTCCCTCCTCTCACTCCTCTCTGATTGGCTGCTGGAGACATGTCTGTGGTTCTGCGGGATCCTCCCATGTAAACAAGCATGCTTCACCGCCAGCAGACTGCCAAAACCCCTCAATTTGTCAGCCCCCCCCCCCCCCCCCCCGAGTCAGTTAGTGTTCTGCGGCTTGCAAGGTGCTAGCAAAGGTACTTCAAGGAGGGAAACCTCAAGGCAGAGTGAGGCCAGAGATGGAGGCGCTGTGGTCGCCGGCTTGTGCTGTTTTGTAGGTGTGCTGAAAGTACAAACCACCAAACAGCCTCCAAAAGAAACCAGTACAACCTTCATCTGTTTACACTTCAGGCTTTCTTTTTCTTTTTCTTTTTTTCGTTTGACAGATGTTACCTCTTAGCGAATTAGACCGTCAGGTTGTCATATTACTCCCGGCACAGTTACGCTGTGTAAACCGATGGTCACTGGCAGACTCTGCACAACCAGAACTTGGCATCTGCCCGGTCTGAACCACAAACCCACCATTCACTCGCAGCACATGGCCGGGGAAGGTTAAACATGCAAAACACGGAAGTTAAACTAAAGACGTATTTTAGCGCTTTGTATGCTTCAGCTCAAAATTCAGGGCGTCAATGTTTAACTCATTTTAAAGGCAAAAAAATCAAACCGAATCCCTTGATTTTAATTGTATAATGTTAATATTTGCTGTACAGTCTTCTGTGATAGTAAACTGAATACCTTTTGATTTTTGGACTGTTGTCACTTGTTGTTTTAGCCATTATTGATATTTTACAGACTAAACAATGAATTTGTTAATCAAGAAAATGATCTGTAGATTGATTGATAATGAGAAATGTGTGTTGCAACCCTAGTCGTGACATTATACAGGTACTTATAATATTTTGTCAGATATCTTGGGGATCTTGTGTGGGTATATTGGCACTTACTAAACCCATCTTTGCCCCATCTGGATGCATACCTGCAACCTGGAACCTGGAACCAATCCAAAATGGAACCCATCCCTGATTGTCTCTGATAAAATCCCAGTAAGAACCCTTTTCAACCAAAGAACTCTTGTTAGAAGTAAGAGTTCTTCAAGGATTGTTGTAAGCATGGGGGTTAAAAGGGAACGCCCACAACCCGGCCCAAACACCCCAAAAAACTTTGATTGTGAACCATGATTGTTGTGGGTTGTGCTGCACCACATCAGCTCCGGCCCTTTAGGGTTCTAGATATAACCCTTGGAATATATATTAGGTTATTAATAGAACCCCCTGGGTGAAGTAGATACAATTCTTGGAATATTAAAGGGTTCTTGGTTGAACCCCCTGGGTGGGCTGTAGATGAAACACTTGGAATATAAAGGGGATCTCTGTAGAACCCCGTAGGCGGCCTGTAGATGAGACTCTTAGAATTAAGAAGAGTTCTCAGTAGAACCCCATAAGTAGGTTTTCATTAGCACCCTTAGAAGGTTATAAGGTTCTGGATAGAACCTCCACAGAAGGCTTTGGGTGGAACCACTGCACCACAGAAGGTTTCTATGTAGAACCTCACATAGGGGGTTCCGAGTGGAACCTTTCAGAGATTGCTCTTGGTATAACCCTTTATATTGAGTTCTAGGTAGAAGCCTCTGAAAAAGTCTCCAGTTTGATCCAAAAAAGGGTTCTCCTATGAGGACAACCCAAAGAACCCTGTGTGGTTTGAGTTCTAACCCCCTGACAAATCATCCAAAATACTTATTCCTGTATGATTCTGTCCAGTTGTCGTCAGGACAGATGGATACACTTGCTACAGAACCGCCTCACTAACCGCCGGGCTTTTAAAAACGCAGCGTGTCCGTGATGTCACGGCACATTGACAGATTTCAGCCGTCCCTGTTGGACGGCTTGGCGACTCAGGTGTCGGCGGTTCTGTGGGTGTCGGTACAGAACCGAAAGCTAGTGTGAAAATAGATTCAGATGAGGGATATAGTTATGGAAGAGCTGCCTCTGTGCGTGCGTAATCTCCCATTACATGTCTGTTGTCTTTCCATGGCTCATGTTCGCCAGATGCACCATGAACAGATGAGACAGAGAGAGAGAGAGAGAGAGAGAGAGAGAGAGAGAGAGAGAGAGAGAGAGAGAGAAAAGAGTGCAGAGGAAGGAGGAGTGTGGATAGAGGTGTGTGTGTGTGTGTGTGTGTGTGTGTCTGAGGATTCACACCTGCAAGGTGGAGTGCAGGGGTCAAGGGGACAGCAAGTAGGGGAGGAGAAGGGAGGGAGTGCAGACCTCCCTTTGGCCAAGCTGAAGAAAACACACTCCGGCCTCCCGCCGACCAAGATTTGATGGTTTTTTTTAGTCTGCTGTGATTTGACATTCTCTAATATCTTTAGGGTTTTGAATATTTAAATTAATAGTTTGTTACAGCCCTAGTCAAGTTACATTTAGCATATTTCTAACCTATGGTGAAACACCTGTATTGAAAATATGATTGATTGACCGTATCGCCCCGCCTTTAACCGTACGTCTCCCAAACTTTGTCTCGTGACTCGTGTGTCCATCTGTCTTGTGTCTGTACCTGAAAGACGTGTCCCACTCTGCTTCCCTTCTACACATCCTTTTTTTTCTTTTTTTTTTTTTTATAAACGGGGCAGGAGGTCAAACCGGCACACAGAAAAAGCCCAGGGAGCCTCTGGGAGATATCTGGAGAATGCCGAAACATGGCCGACAAAATGAAGACGCAGCTGCGCTCGTCTGAGAGCTCCCCCCCTCCCCCCTCCCGGGTCTCTCGGGAACGCAGAGTTATGAGGCCGCTCACACACACACACACACACACGACTCTGTTTGCTTAGTCTCTGACACGGAAAAGACAACCAACGCGAGAGATGGGAGGAGACAAAAGGCCGACGGTAGAGTAGAGAGATCAAAGTTCGCGCACAGACAGACCCCATAAAGAAAGACGTTGGACCGCCGTCACTGGAGAAAACGTTCTGATTCGTTCACGTGATAAACACAAACATCAGAAGCTGTTATTCATTGTGATTCTCTCCTCTTCGTTGCAAACAGCTTCATCCGCGTCTTAAAAGAAAGCAGACTGTCCTATTTCCCCTCAAAAAAATATTGCAATATCATGTATTTTGAAAAAAGCAAATTTTTTTCTTGCTCCGCTATTCAAACCCCCGAGGGATCCATTTCTATTCCGCAACTGTATCTTTTGGCAAAGTGGTCCGTAATCTTTTGAGGAGCTCGTTTCCCACGTTACCTTCTTGAGAAGAAGCCTGAACACTTGTGTGAGTTCAGCCAGCAGAGCTCTTCTGTTCAGGGTCTCTCGTGAGCTGTCAGGCCTTTCTTTAACGTTTTAGTTCTCTGTCTTCCACTGAGTGGGACTCACTTGGAGACAAAATAATTCAAATATATATAATATATATATAGTACAGATGGTACTGTTTTGCTTTCTGGGATTCTGTTTTACTTCCCATTGCTGTAATATTTCAGGTTTCTTCAGCAGCTCTTAGGTCAATAAGCTGAGATAAAGTAAGCGTGATGACGACCTCTCGGCTAAAGCTCATGTTCCTCCTCCGTTCAATCTGCGGTTCGTTATCGTGGTTTGTCGACAAATTCTTTGATCTATTAAATGTCTCAAACGAGTTATATTGCACATTCATTATTATTATTTTCGGTCAGTTTCTCATCATAAATTACAGAGATAAGCTCTACTTTGCCATATTTTAAAAGCTGGAACTTAATAAAATGTTTACTGACTCTATCATTCTTCTCTCATTTAACATTGATTTTCACATTGTAAGAGGACATGACAGGAAACTGTGGCTTCCTGGATGGAATATAGAAATGCACATTTGAAAATCTAAAACATCACAGGGTTTGGAAAATTACCATAAATAACGTAAAAGATACGTGATTTGTAGCAAATGGAGCACAAACAGCAAAACCACTGGTGTGGTCCTTTAAAACTCATGACACACACACACACACACACACACACACACACACACACACACACATCCAAAAGGTGTCAGTCAGTGCTCCTGGTTGGTGGCCCGCTGCTGTCAATCTCAACACACACACACACACACACACACACACACACACACACACACTTGAAACAGCTGGCCGAGCCGAACCTGTATCAGTGGAACGAGTTCATTTGAAGACAGGGGTTCTCTTTGAAGCGGCGTCACTCGGTCAGCGGGCAAACATTATTGTGAGCCGAGGAAGATTTACGACCTCTTCTCCCACAGCTGCTTTCACACTGTGTGCTGGTGGCGGCCCAGCAGGGACACTGATAAAGACTCGCATGGACCAAGGCCAAGAAAAACACCCCAAAACGTGTACTTTTTTAATTCAGTGAGTGCAACGCTGCGGGTGAACAAGCAGCCAAGACAGACTGTATGGAGTAAAACTATGATCGTCTGCTTTCTTTGGGCATTTTTTGGACTTTAGTTTGCGTCTTGGTTTCCATCCTGGTCTCATCAGGTGGTGGAGGGAAGCTTCAGAGTTAGATTCAGCCAAAGTCAACGCCGGTGAAGTGGCGCTCCCTCGTGGCCGTGGGCAGGTACTCAGTATTGGAAGCAAGAAATCTGATTTGGCCAAATAATCTATACCAAAATAAAGTTTGTTGCAAAACTATGGAGGGCTGCATCCAACACGTTTTATGATTAATCTGATAGATTGTTTTGGTCTAAAGAATATTTAAAGAACTTGTGAAAAATGGCCGCCACAAGGGTGACTTATTCAACGACTCGAGGCAACTAATTGATTTGGGCTACAGAGGTAACGATTACTTTCCTCGGCGATCGATCCGTCGATTATTTTCTCGACTGAGCGATCAGTTGTTTGGTCTGTAAATGTCAGAAAATTGTAAAAAAAAAAGTGTTTCGCCGAAGTTAATGATGACAACTCAAAGAGATTCCGTTTACCGTCACAGTAAAGAAGCAAGAACATACTCACATTTGAGAAGCTGGAACCCGAGAATTTGGACTCAAAGCAATTAATCAATTATCCAAAACAGTTGCAGATTTATTTGACGGTTGCCGACTAATCGCTGCAGCTCTTTAATCGACCGCCAAACGCGTTTGCCGGTTCATTTTCTGCCAAATTGATGAATCTTTGCAGCTTTACGTTAACATCAAACTGTTGCCTGTCGGACAGCAAAACACAATCCGGAGCTAAAAACAACCGAGCTGCACTCAAAGGCCATTATTTAAGTTCGAGCTCAGGCTGCCGGGTTACAACCAGAGCATTGGTCTCCCACGGCTCCACCGTTAACGGGACTCTTAACGCGTCGGCTCCGCCCTCTTTTCAACTCTTACCTCGCGTCGCCTTGAAGCGATCGGATCCACCTCTCTGCTCTTCACTGCAGAACGCCGGCATGAGGTCATCACTTTTAAAACTGTTGGGCCGTAAACTCTGGGAGGCAGGAACAAAAGCGGTTATTTTTGTGCTGATTATGTGATGGTCTGGATAACAGCATCAGTTTAAAAAGCCCGGAGCCTGAAAGCAATGGTGGTCTGTGAAGTAGACCAAGAAATAGACTCAAACTTCAGTGAGCGGTTTGGAGAGAATGACGTGTGTGTGTGTATATATATATATATATATATATATATACACACACAACTAAAGGCATAGACAGAAAGAATAGAATTACCGCCTCGCAGTTCTAGTCATGTTCCAGTTTACATCCACATCTTTTCAAAATGCCATTATCCTTTTATCCTGTTGTGTGACAATGTCGTAATTGGCAGATGAATTCTTGAGTCACGGTGACCTTTGGCCTTTAAAGATCGACTCAGTTGTTCCTAAATCCAAGAAATTCGTTGAAGGCGTTCCCGAGATCAGTCCTCCACTGTGTCCTCCTGCTGCACTGCTTACAGAAAACAAGCCCAACAGCTGGCCGCCTCTTTAATCGTTTAGCCAATTAGCAACATTCTTCTCCACCTCTATAATTTAGCGTGCTAAGCTGAGGTTAGCGAAACCTTTTAGCGTCATTTTCTCTCCATCTTTGTTGCTCGCTAGAGCCTAAAATCACAGTTTATCATCTCAAATGCATGCAGTATTTCGTCGGGCATACATTGCACAGCAGGATGACATTTTCCATGAGTAACTTCAGCCCACTGCCAGTAGGATTTATGTTTGCCTCCGGTGTTCATTTCCTTTGTTTTGCCTCCAGTGAACGCCGTGACGTGAGCGCGATGTCGGCTGTAAAAGGGTCCGTTGCCCAATAATATGAAAAATACACAACCGTTCAGCCGCAGCAGGCCTCAGTCAGAGCTTGTAGGTGTTATATATATATATATATATATATATATATATATATATATACATATATATATATATATATACACTGGAATGTTGCCCATCGCTCAAGATAAAGCAGAGCACGTCTTTCTCCGCTCACATGATATATATATGATACATACATACATGATATATATATATATATATATATATATATATATATATATATATATATATATATACTGGAATGTTGCCCATCGCTCAAGATAAAGCAGAGCATGTCTTTCTCCGCTCACATGAAGTCCTACTAAATGTGCCAACCTGTCTCTCCAGATTCATCAATCCACAATAATCCTGCATCCTGTGAAAATTAGAGCTCAGATTTGAAAGATTATGCAGAACTTCTTACACACAGAAAAAAAAAAAACGCAAACAAACAAACCCAAAAGAAAAACTGGGGTCTGAAAATTGCTACGTTAGTAACCATGAAATTACAAGGCAACATTATAGTTTATACAGCTATAAAAACATAATTATGCACTGCGGCTTTATGAATACCGCGGTTTTCCAAAATGAGGTCCCTTAGAAAAGCTAAATACCTTTCTGTTAATTTGTTCCCCTTTTTTTTTCCCAGGCCTTTGATTGGACCGCTGCGGTGAGATAAGCGTTTATAAATCACCGGGTTAGTGACTGGGATAACTCTCTGCGAGCGCAGCGGCGCGTCGGGCCGGGAGTGGATGTGGATTTGATTTGCGGTGAGCGCCGACGCTCCAGCCGATGCCCGATGGCCGGGGAGCGCTCGTGAAAACCATGATGGATTCCGCAGACGTTGGGTTTTTTTTGAGCTCGGTGGGGGTTTCATCGCAAGTCCATTTAAGCTTTTTATGTAATTTGGTTAAATATACAGAATCCTTTTTATCTTTTTATGTGTCCATTTTCGACCCTCTAGCCTTGATGGAAAGTATGATGTCGAGGGAGGAAGTTCCCATCGACACTGACCTCTTTTATGGAGCTTGAACTCTGCAGTGTGTGTGTGTGTGTGTGTGTGTGTGTGTGTGTGAGAATAGGCAAGAGATAGAATGAAGGTGATGCTGAGTGACAGAGTGGACAGAAGCTAAAGCCAGACGATGCAGTTTAGTACGATAGTTTGGTTTAAAGCCGCTCTCTCAGTTCCTGACTGCTGTCCAATCAAACGTCCACAGTGTTGACGAGAAGAAAAATATTTGCTGGAGCGCAAAATATAGGGAGCGATGGGCTCCTCCAACCTGCTGAGCTTAACGAGAAAGAAGACGGCGAGACTCACGGCGTTAATGAGACCAGGGCGCCAATGATTCCTGAGTATTTGAGGTCTAATCCAGGAGTCCACAGACCACTTTATGATTGAATTCACATCACTCACAGTGTTCATAGCAATATAAAATAGCTTTAAGAGACCTGTTTAGCTCCAACACTAGCCTTAAGCAGCTTAAAATACAGCATTAAAAGTCAATATGAATCAAATCTTTTATTTCCCAATGATTTGAATTGTTGGTTTTAACGAAGTAAAGGGATATAGTGGTATAGTTTTACTTCATTAGCTATAGGGGCTATTAGAAATAGTCTCGTTAATAGTTGTGATAACTGTGACATTTCATACCGTGACAAACACCCAAAATATGATGCAGTCTGGGAGAGTCGCCGTGGACAGACGCAGAGGTGCACACTCACTCGAGGACACACGCACACACACGCAACCAACTGCACGACCCCCCCCTAGCAGAGATAATAATAATAATTTTAAATTACAGATGGAAAAAATACATACAAGGGACTATTTTCTTACTACAATTTGTTATTAGAAAAATACACAAGTTCCATCTAGTTCTGCATGATCTGTCACACACAGAAAAACCTACAAACTCAAATTTACCCACTTGTCAAGTAATGTTGTGTGGACACTATCAGCATTGACTAGAAGGAAAGATGCAAAACCACTGATGGTAAATGGACTTGTATAATCATTCACCCATTCACAGAGGCTACCATCACCAACTAACCATTCAAACCTATTCCTACAATTTGGTGTGTGTGTGTGTGTGTGTGTGTGTGTGTGTGTGTGTGTGTGTGTGTGTGTGTGTGTGTGTGTGTGTGTCTTGCCCAAGGACACATGGCCATGGACTAGCAGAGCCGGTGATGAAACCGTCAGTCCTCTGATTGAAGGAGTCCTGATGGCGAGATGCTGGCTCTAAATCTCCTCTCTCAAGAGTTCAGATTTCTCACGTAGAAGAAGAAGTCTGGGAGTCTTCTTTTTACCTGATTTCACTTCTTACAAAATTGTGTTATAGCCTCAGTCGGCCCGTTCTACAATGTGTAATGTATCAATGGCGTTCCCTAGACGGTGTTGGGTCAGGGAGGTTTGAGACGTGTATTCCGTACTTATCTGACCTCGTTTACGTTTTACTTAGTCTGCAGATATGGCTCCAGTTACGATCGAAGATGGCTGCAGGCCAGAAAGCCCAACTGAGCCTTAAAGATGGACTTCAGAAACCTATGGGTGACACGTTCACCATGTTTTAGTTCAGTAAAGCAGTGAACCTCATCACTCCCCACACACGAGGATTTACCGCTGTGTAAATCATTAGCATGAACGCATTAAACAGTTGCCAAAGCAAAAAGCAATATCTTAGCCACATTAATTCAGCATACAATACAATTTGCACGTAAACAAAGCAGCAAACTCTTACCTCTGAGAAGTTAAATGTCTCACCAGGAAGGGAAGAGCGAGGTCAACGGCGCTACAGCCGGTGTTTTTCGGCTTGAGGTGGGGCTATAACTCGATGCTTAGCTGATAAAGAACAGCGGGAAAAAATGGGCGGGAATACGCCATTTTGTCGGACCATTAGCCGGCAGGTCAACCCGCTAATGAACTGCTGCTGAGCTCAACCGGCACACGCTTAAGATCCAAAGGGGGCTAAATGTACATGTCGCAGTGCATCGAGTGGGGTGGAAATGCACAATTCTGTGTGTAACGGCCTAAAGCACGGGAGTTAGAACTCGTGTTACACTGATGGCGTCGCTGAATTTATAGCCTACCATCAAAACCATTTGTGAGAGGGGCCAGAACGAGTCCTTGTAGAGGCCTTTTGGAAACATCTCTGTGTACTGGATGGAGGCTGATTCGTCATTGGCTGTGTCAGGGCAAATATGCCAGAATGAATCCACTCTGATGAATGTGAGCATTAATATGACTGGAGGGGGTCCAATCCTATCAATACTCGCATTCCTCGAGGCCCCTGGCCCTGGTGACTTGGCCGTCATTGGAAAGCCTTGTTCTCAGTCTTTCACACCCAGACCTGAAAAAAACTACAGCCTGTTCTATTTGTTACAGTCTCCAGATCCGTATTCTGAATTCTCCATGTCTCAATATATCGGAGGACTCCTATACTAACTTAAAAAGGGACAGTGTGTACGTTTTAGTGGCATCTAGTGGTTTGTGGCTGGTTGAAACCAACTACACACCCTTCAGCTCAGCTAAGCCTGTGTGAGAACTTCGGTGGCCTACAGGTAGGGGATAGGTATCTTTAGGATTTTAGTACAACTAGAGGCTACTCTCATTAATACTCGGTTCTTCTACATGACTAAATAACCGAGAACGGGAAAGGCTCTCTCTGGAGCCGGTGCTGCTGTAGAAACATGGTGGCGCAAGATGGCGGACTTCGTGGAAGAGGAGCCGCTCCCTATGTCGACGTAAACGGCTTTTTCTAAGCTAAGGAAAACATAACTATACTTTGTTTCGGGTGATTATACACCAATTAAAACATATAGTTCTAAATATTCAATATCTGCCAATAGTGTTGCAGGCTCACTGCGATGACGCGTAGTGAAACAAAGGAAGTCAGCTCCACAATTTAACCCCCCCCCCCAACCTGCAAATAAAGGCAAACGTTTTCTATAATGATTACAGCTGTTGGGCTTTAATTGTTCTCTCGGTCGAGGCGGATGGCCGCCCACCCAGAGACTGGTTCAGCCCAAATCTTCTTTTTTTTTTTTTTCACCCTTGCGACTGTCACCCCGGCGAGTGCTCGTGGGGGAATGTTGGGTCTCAAATCATAGAGAACCTTCTAAACCTGCTCTATATATGATTTGGCGCTATATGAATAAATTGCACTGAAATAAATTGAATGAAAATACCCATTAAGGTTTCCCTTGGTAGATAAATGGCGTCTAGTTATACAGTATAGAAGACGAATGTGCATTTTTAATGTACTGCAGTAGTCTCCCCCCACCCCCCAAGGCCTACTCACACTTACTCCATCAATCACACAAATGACACAAAGTAAAACAGGTCATCCGAGATGATTACAAATATTTGCCCGTTTGAAACGGATACTGTGGTCGAGGTTTGGGTTAGGGAGGGGGGAGGGTTTGCACACCAGCTGTGCAAACACAATCAAGATGATTAATGGACCCACCTGTGAGCGGCTAATGGTTCAGCATGACGCCGACCGGAGCCGCCGCAGATCTGGAACCACAACCTGCCACTGATTAAACCGCCGCGACACGGAGCATACAGTGCAAAGGACGTAGGCCAGATAGAGACACGTTTCTGCAATTTTCTTCCATAATAAATCTATTATCTTTCACTTTGTGGGCCCCATGAAATTACAACTACATACATGTCCAAACCTCACTGAGAATTAACCTCAATGCCAGCCAGGCCATCTGAATCGAATCCCGACGCGAGCAATATCCGATCTCGGAGCGTTACAGACTCGATAGTCGATGCGTCTCATTGAAGAGACAAATGTCACCAGGTTTTAGACGGTGTCGCACCGTTATTTCACTTCAAACTGGCAGCCGTGGCAGGATAGTGGTTATGAGGGAGTGTCGGTGGTCGGGGGCCAATCACAACTCGACGTTACAACATCCCGGTTAACCCGAGATGCCTTCAGACAGTCAGACAGACCTACAGACAGAAGGACAGACAGACAGGTAGGCCAACAGACAGATAGACTGTAAGTAAGTCTTTACAACACACATTGGTAGTAATAATACATTAATACGCATTTTGACATTAAGATAATCATCAAATTTAGCCAGACTCCTAATACTTCAAATATTATATGTTCCCTTAATGAATAACAATGGAGTGACTGCGATTACATGGCAGTGTGACTGAACTAAATATTCAACTTGACAGTCTTCTTGTTTCTGTTCGACTCTTCTCTGCCGCAACACAGGAGTTGTTAAATTATACGAAAACCGCAGAAATGCAATTGGTTGAATTTGGCAAACGGTTGGTTTAAAGTAATCCAACGGAACGTGCAACGCAACATTATTTCTGAACGGAACATCTGAATGTGAAGCCGAGGACGTTATAGTCTTCTCACTTGTGAGTCATGCCTACCATCTAGTGTTTGGAGGAGGAAGTGACACATGGTGATTCTGCAGGGAGACGCATACGATCAATGTCCACACGTGGGGTCCGCCACCCCAAACCAACGAACAGGGAGACTTAAAGAAAGAGTGCACAGTGTGGTAGTGAGGGTATAGTGCGCTGCAGGGATGATGTATGTTTGTAGGCCAACCCCCCCGAGGTATCTCACTGGATTCCTTGACAAATAAGCCAATGGGGATTTTTCCATTTGACCGTGTAAAGCTTCAAAATTCACCCTTTTTACCGACGAATTCTAAGCTGGTTTTAGCCACGGACCTTATTTCAGGCATCTCACCAAAAACCTGTTGACGAGACAAGAGAAACAGAAGTGCACCGGCGCCGACTCCTGGTTCCTGGTTTTAGGACTCATCCCTGCAGTGCTCTATAGGAACCTGAATGTCTGTCCGTCAAGATTCCCAGAACATTCTTCAAGCATTGACAGTACAACCATCTAAAAGGAAGAACAAAATTTCATTACTTTTATTAGAATTTGAACATTTAAAAAAAACATCCATAACACATTTACTTTGTAGGTTTTACAGATAAATTGTGCAGGAATGTAGATGATAGAAACAGACTTTACTCATTACATGAGTCAAGGCTTTAAGGCATTAAGACAACAAAGACGTTTCTTTTCTGATGCGTCATAAAAAAAAACAAAAAAACCCCAGTGTTCAAAAATATTTACACACGATTCACAACTCCTCTGTATAACAGTGAATACTACCAACACCAGACAGACTTTGATTCAATCAAACTGAAGCCTTCTTAAGTTATCATGGTGACATACAGTGTTCATTTTGAGTATATTTAAGTTTTTAAGTATTTGGAAGCAGCGGGGTTAGCAGCTCTGGGTTCAGTGTGTCGCTCAAGGACACTTCCAACACGCAGACGGGAGGAGCCGAGGATCCAACCGACAACCTTGTAGTTAAAGGACGACCCACTCTACCCACTGAGCCCCAAACTCAACAAGGGTTGATTATATTTACATTGAAGAACATAACATTTAGAACTAGAATTAGCTCCTTGCGGTTGTAGGCCTCCACCAACCAGTCAAGTTGCAGTTTACATCCATGTCTGTCGAAAAATGTCAACAACAATTTTATCCCATTACATATTTGTGTGAAATGGACCGGACAGACCCGAGAACACATGCCGTCTCCGACCTCGACTGTCACGGAGGAACAAAACAAGACAATTCAAAAAGGAGGATCTCTACTGATCTAGACAGCATATGAATAATAATACCTTACTAGTGCACCAAAATCGTTGACCGAAGGGCCTTGGTAGTGTTGTAAAGTAGGCGCCAGAATACCTGGAATAAAAAAAAAAAAGATGAAATCTCTGGTTCTGTTGCATCGATTAGTTTTTTTTTAACCGTCAACCGTGAGTCCGACGAGTGCAATGCTGATTCGGTAAAAGAAAGGTACTCAAAATACCAGTAGTAATTCAGTTACTTTGATCAGAAGTACGGCAGATCCACTGCTAAGCAGAGGAACCTTCCTCGTCACTCGTGTGCACACTCTTGTGCTTGTTGAGTTTCGACCAGGTGGAGAACTGTTCTCCACAAGTACTGCATTTGTAGGGCGTCTCCCCAGTGTGCATCCTCATGTGGCCTTTCAGGTCGGATCTGTGGCCGAACACCTTGTCGCACACGTCGCACGCGAACGGCTTTTCCCCCGTGTGCGTCCTGCTGTGCCTCCTCAACGTCGTCAGGGCGGCAAATCTTTTCTTGCAGGAGGTGCACTTGAAGGGCTTCTCCCCCGAATGCACTCGCCGGTGATTTTTGAAGGCCGAGGAATCCGCGAACTCCTTCCCGCAGTCGGCGCAGGTGTAGGGCTTCTCGCCGGTGTGAATCCTCATGTGCTTCTTCATGTTCGCACTCGAGGTGAAGTTTTTGCCGCAGGTGTCGCACTTGAACGGCTTTTCCCCCGTGTGCACCCGGAGGTGCAGGTCGTGGTTGAACTGCCGGTTGAACTCCTTCCCGCACACCGCGCATTTGAAGGGCTTCTTGACGGAGTGAACCACCAAGTGTTTATTCAAGTCCCAACTCTCCCTGAACATTTTCCCACAAGTGTCGCATTTGAAAGCCTTCTCCACAGTGTGGGATTTCATGTGAAATTTGTAGTTTTTGAAATTAGTCATCACCTTGCCGCACCTGTCACACTTGTAAGGGTTGTCATCGTCTTTGATGCTACCGCCTGATGTTCTCCCGTCTTTCTTACTTGGTGCTGGGTCGGTACTGACGGTTGATGTTGCGCTCTCACTTTTACGTTTCTCACTTTGTGTTTGCCTTGTACTTCTGGTTGATGTTGTAGCTGCACTGGTCGACGTTGTCCTTTCGTACCTGCGTCTCTTATTTGGGGAAGGGTCAGTACTTCCATTTGATGTTGTGCTCGCATCGTTTTGTCTCTTATTTGGGGTTGCCTTTGTAGTTGATGTGACTTTGCCATCCTTGGGTTTCTTATTTGGGGTTGCCTTTGTACTTGTAGTTGACTTTACTTTCCCATCCTTGGGTTTCGTTTTTGTTGTTGGTTTAATACTTTTAGTTGATGTGTTCTCACTGTTACAATTCATATTTGCTGTTGGCTCAATACTTCCAGTAGACGTTGTTTTCGCACCATTGGGTTTCTCGTTTGGTGCTTGTTCAGTACTTGCAGTTGGTGTTATTGTCCCATCGTTGGGTTTACTATTTGCGGTTGGATCGGTTCTTTCAGCTGATGTTGTCTTCTCATTGTTACATTTCTTACTTGGTGTTGGCTCACTATTTCCACTTGATATTGGGTTAACATCATTGCATTTCTCCTTTGGCGTCTGCTTGGCGCCACTGGTTGATGTTGTGGTCTTATTGTTACCTTTCTTAGTAGGCGTTAGCTCGGTTCTTCTGGTTGACGGTTTATTCCCATCGCTACGTTTCTTACTTAGTGTTGGCTCAACGCTTCCAGTCGAGGTTGATCTCTCATCTTGGCTTTTCTTACTTGGTGTTGGCTCACTATTTCCTTTTGATATTGGGTCATCATCATTACATTTCTCGTTTGGTGTCCGCTTGGTGCCTATAGCTGACGTTGTGGTCTTAACGTTACATTTCTTTTTTGGTGTCGGTTCTGTACTTTTAGTTAACGTTGTCTTCTCACCATTAGGTTTCTTACCTGACCTCTCTTTCCTGTTGCTATGATTCTTATTTGGTGTCGTCTCAGCATCTGTATTCGATGTTGCATCCTTGTCTTTGCATTTTTGATGTGGTGTTGTTTCAGTACTTGTAGTTGATGTCTTTTCATTGTTAGATTTCTGATTAGGTGTTGGCTCAAAACATCCAGTTGAGGTTGGCATTCCATCTTGGCTTTTCTTATTCGGCGTTAGCTTACCATTTCCTGTTGGCGTCTCATTTGAGGTTGTGCTCTCATAATTATCTTGCCTATGTGGTGTTGGCTCAGTAATGGTTACTGTTTTTCCATTATCCATTTTATTATTTGATGTTGGCTCAGTGGGCCCACCCCCATTTGATTTTGCGTTACCATCACCACTCTTGTGTGGTGTCTCAAAACTTCTGATAGATGTTGTGTTCTCACCAGATGTTTGCCCGGTACTTGTAGCTGGTGTTGTGTTCTCGTCGGTGCTTTTCTTACCAGATGTTTGCTCGGTACTCTTAGCTGGTGTTGTGTTCTCGTCGGTGCTTTTCTTACCAGATGTTTGCTCTGTACTCTTAGCTGGTGTTGTGTTCTCGTCGGTGCTTTTCTTATCAGATGTTTGCTCTGTACTCTTAGCTGGTGTTGTGTTCTCGTCGGTGCTTTTCTTATCAGATGTTTGCTTGGTACTTGTAGCTGGTGTTGTGTTTTCGTCGGTGCTTTTATTATTTGCCGTTGACTCAATATGTCTGTTTGCCGTTGGATTTTCGTGGCTACTAGTTATTGGATCTCGGCTCTCAGCTCTCACACACAATACTGCAGAACTCTGCTTGTCAGATTCAGATAACATGTCTTTGTTTGAGGTGCTGGATTGGCGATCTTTATTCGCTGCGCCTTCAGTTCGGTCCGGGTCCAAAGGCTGAGACTGAACACTTCCCTCACAAGTCGGAGCCAATTTAGAGGCTTCAGTCTCCCGTTGCTGTGCAAGCTGCTGTCGTTCCTGACTAAGGCACATTTCCTCGTGTTCCTCTTTAATCGGTGGAGGATCTGGTGGGACCGAACTTGTACTCGCAACCTGTTGCAAGGACTGCTGCTGAATCAGCACAACCTCCTCTTCCTCCTTATGGACAGATATCTGTAGAAGCTCTGAAAGGAAGGACAAAGGAACGGTGAAATGGTGGAAATATATAAACCTATATTTAACAGTTAGGATTAAAGGCCTTTACACACTGTGTGACAAACAGCAGCAAAAGCGATCGGTTGCCTCGTCGCTCAGAGGTCCATGTGGCCGATGGACCCGGTCACGGCTGTTTTCTGTCCTGGTGGAATGAACTTCCCACTGACGTCAGGACAGCAGAATATATATATTAGTGTTGGGTAAGTTAACGCGATAACAACGCGTTAACGCATTAATTAATTAACGCCGAAAACATACATTTATTTTACAAATACCGCACATATTACACGGTACTCAGCGTTGCGTACGTGTCTGACCAAAATACCACAAAAAAAAAAAAAAAAAAAGGGAAATGTATTTTTGTAGAGTTTTTAAAGTTGTTTTGTTTGTAATATGTATAATAAGCAGATCATTTAGTTATCACTACTGAGAATTTAACAAACGTAAAAACATGACGTAGAGAGGTTTGCAGTTTTCAAGGTGTATATTTAAATATCATCTATTACACACATGAACATAAAGTTGTGATAATAAAATGTTATTGCACTTTGTTCATATAGCAGTACTTTCAAAATAAAAGTGTGCAATACACTACTTTTGAATTCAGTCCTCACTGTTCGGCACACTTGTGAACCGCAGATTACTATTATATTTCTTAATTTTTTCACAGTGTGTAATAAAGTTGTACAGCTGCTGTTCCTTTTCAGGTAACAAGTCCCTGAATACATCGATGCAGCGTGTCAGTGATCACATATAGAGCAGCAGTGTGTTCACGTGAACGGATCATTTCACGGTGAAAGTCACGGTGAGCGGAGGAACTTCAGAAGCCCCCCCCCCGACGTCATTTAAGTCACAAGTTCGGGAGCATTTAGTCTTCACTGTCACTTCTGATGAGGACGAGGGCGGTGGACAAAACCGCTACGGTGTGTAGACGTCGTTTAAAGAGAAAGACACGCGACAACGGCAGTACATCGGGCGTGTCCACACATATGAAGACAACAACAACAACAACAACAACAACAACAAGGCATCACCACGGCTTTTAAGAAACCGTTGGTGGCAGAACCAGACCGGGACGAAGCCGCCACAGCACCTATCCGGGTCTTTATTGCAGAGTGAAGGTCCATAGTCCGGTGCTGCAGACACGCCCCCCCCCCCGTGAGACTCACACTGTAGATGTACTCTCATCTTTATGAAAATAAATATCTTAAATGTTGTGGTTTTCATGCATTGCTCTAAGTGTTGTTGAAGTTATTTTAATGAATGAATAGAAAGCAAAGTTAGATTTGCCCCCCCCCCCCACACCTTTTCTTTGCTGATCACACACACACACACACACACACACACACACACACACACACACACACACACACACACAAAAGTGACCGCTTAACAACCCAGCAGCGGCTTCATTATAAAGTGTGTCTGCCAACCTGCGCGGTGCAACTTCAGCTCAGGCGACAGCACGGCGTCCAGGAGTCTGCGCTGACGGGCGACCTCCGCCTCGTAGTTCTCTATCTTCCGCTCGAAGGCTCCCAAGATCTCCTGAGCCGCCGCCGTCATCCTGTCGCACACGAACCGCCGCATGCTGTGGACCGTAGACATCGGTGCAACGTTCAGACACGCTGAAGACAACTTTGTCAAACTCTTTGGAGCTAACAGAACGTGCGTTCTTCTTCTTCTCTTCTTTTTTTGTTGGTCAGTTTACTTCCGCGCTCGAGACCTTACTTGAGGTAATAAACAAGTTCCTCTTTTTTTCCTTTTTTTTTTTTTTTATGGGCAGACTGTGGGCGCGAGCCGCGCTTTGCTGCCCCGCTGTGGTCTGGGGGTGTCACTACATCGTAGTCGGCTCCTGATGGCCTTAAAGCAGGGGCGTCAAAAGGCCAAATCCCAATGTCCCCCCTGAACCCTGAACCCTTAAGTGACGTCACCTGGTGAGTGGTTGAGTGTGAGAGGCTGCGAGGGCTCCAAATGGTGTAAATATGAACGGGACAACATATCACGTTACCATGAAAACGACAAAATAAGATGTATAACTGTGTGTATTTATTTTAGACGTTGTACTCCCTGATTTGAACGTCTTCAGGCTCTTTCCTCACAAGATGAGGTCACTTCATATCATCTATTTACTCGTTTTTGTCAAAAACATCTTCGATGACAAAATCAAATATTTGATGAATAAATAAATATCCTCTGATTTCAAGTTTATTTTGTGTTCCATCTTTAACCCTTAATGTTTCTGAGTAAATATAATAAGACATGAACACACTGAGCCGTCCTCTTTGTTTACCTTTTTTTTTTTTTAACGTCTCCATGCGTCCACTGGTTACCCCGTGTTTAACCTCACGTTGCAATGACTTGTGGGTAATTCCCTTAGGCTAAGTCAGCATAGGAAAGGGTTCATAAAGGGCTCAACATGTCTGCCAGAGAGCCTCAAACACTCGATGATGTGACGGTGGGTCAGAACTAAACCCTCACGGACTTTATGGGAGCGCGCCTCAAAGTCCGTGAGTCCTTAAGGGGGGACATCGGGATTTGGACAATCTCATCTTCACTCTGGTCCACATCAGCATCATGGTTTCCCTCAAAGCGCCGGTTGTAACTGTAAGACTGTGTAACTGTAACTACTCCCTGACATATTGTTAAATTACTGTCTCTGCATTTGATTATTGTTTATTCAAGTGTAAACATGTTGTACATGCAGTCATATAAATGTAGCAATATATTTAATCACATTTCTGTTATTGTAAAATAAATCATTTTAATTTAGGGTAAATAATCCCACATAACTCTGTCAAAGATCAAACTTTTAAAGGAAATAACAAAGACAAATATCATCAAGTCATGACCGAAAGAATTAGATCGCGGGTACAAGCGGCTGAAATGTGTTTCCTCAGGAGGGTGATGGGCGTCTCCCTCAGAGATAAGGTGAGAAGTTGGGTCATCCGTGAGGGACTCAGAGTAGAGCCGCTGCTCCTTTAGCGTGGAAAGGAGCCAGTCGAGGTGGTTTCGGGCATCTGGTGAGGATGCCACCTGGGCGCCTCCCTATGGAGGTGTTCCAGACACGACCGGCTGGGAGGAGACCCCCGAGGGAGGCCCGGGACCAGGTGGAGGGACTGTATCTCCAAACTGGTCCTGGGAGCGCCTCGGGATCCCCCCCAGTCAGAGCTGAGCTGATGTGGCCCCCAGGAAAGAGAAGTTAGGGGTCCACCTGCTGGAGCTGTTGCCCCTTCTGCCTTTTAATTCTTGGACAATCTTATGTTTTTCTTGGAGGCTAAATTTAGCATACTTGGTTCTGTGTAAAAAGCGCTCTACAGATTGTGGCCTCTCTCCGGTCCACCTGTTGTGATAGATCTGATGTCGGCACACAGACAACATGGTGGTGTAACGGCACACGTGTGAACCGCGGATTAATGACACCTTCACCATCACAGCGTGAATCACAACTTTACTGACAAAGTTAAACGGCGATATGGAAAGACGGCTGTCTGGCGGCAGGACGCCGTGTCACAAAATCGACATGCATTGTGGGAGATGTAGTTTGTACACTGTACAGCAGCATGGACTTTAATTTGAAGACAATCACATGCCTTTTATATGGAAGCCCATTTCCAGCAGCAAAAACAAAAAGATGAAAAGTTAGACTTGATAGTATCACCATGACACTGAGCAGATGTTTCCGGGGATATTCTTATTATCAAGTCTAACTTATACAAATTTAATTCATAATAGCAGCAAATCCTTTAGAGGAACTGGGACCAGGGTCTGTTCGGATCTCGTTCCTCGTTTCTTTCCAACAGTTAGAACTCGTTCTGCTGTGGTAGGGAGTTGAACCCCAGCTGAATCCCAACAGTCTGCTCTTACTAAGTCTTGAGCTTTGAGCTCTGCAGCTTCTCCCGCGCGTGGATCCTCCCGTGCAGCCTCAGCCCCGTGCCGTGAGCGAAGTTCCTCCCGCACACGCCGCACTTGTACGGTTTCTCCCCCGTGTGGACCCGGGTGTGTATCTTCAGCGTCGTGCCGACGGCGAACCCTTTCCCGCACAAAGCGCACTTGTAAGGTTTCTCCCCCGTGTGCACCCGGACATGGTTCTTCAGCGACGAGTCGTAGGAGAAGCCCTTCCCGCAGTGGACGCAGCTGTACGGCTTCTCGCCCGTGTGCGTGCGGTTGTGCCTCCTCAGGTCCGCCCCGCGGCTGAAGCCCTTGCCGCAGGTGAGGCAGGCGTGGGGCTTCTCGCCCGCGTGGGTCTTGGCGTGAGTGGCGCGGTTCGAGCGGCAGTTGAACTCCTTCCCGCACACCGGGCAACCGAAGGGCTTCCCCACCGCGTGGGTCTTCGCGTGCTTCCTCAGCAGGGCCTTGCGGGCGAACCCTTTGCCGCAAGTCTCGCACTTGTAGCGCTTTTCGCCCGCGTGGGTCCTGGCGTGGACTTTCAGCTTCAGGAAATCGCAAAACTCCTCGGCGCAAAACAGGCATTTGAAGCGCCTGTCCTCCGGTTTCCGATCCGCGTTCTGGTCTCGGCCTTTGGCTCGGCGAGAGAGGCCGTGGTCGCCGCTCGGGTCCGACGCGCCCGAATCCTCTCCGTCGGATTCGGGTTCGATTGCCGCGACTGAGACGTGGGTCGGCGGATCCGAAAGCAGAGTCCGATCCCTTCGAGGAGGCCTCGACTTCGACCCATCGGCCTCTTGTGCCTCCTCCCGGCCGGTGCGCGGTTCCTCCTGTTCCTCCTTAATCCGAGGAGGATCGGGGTCCCGTCGGTCCAGACCGGAGCTCCTCTCCTGATTGCAAAGCTGCCGGCCGGCGAGAACCTCCTCGCTGCAGACGGATGACTGTGTGATCTCTGAGAGGGGAGGACAGGAGAGGTGTTAGAAGGACAACGCTTACGAACCCTTCCAGAAGCCGGACTCTAGCCGGACCGCTAACGAGAACGCAAAGGAAAGAACTCACAATTGATTTTAATAAAGTCCTTTCACTTGTGTACAAAGCTCAGAGGGCTTCTGGCCGGCCTACAGCACAGACTCTCTGCTCTATGTCCTCCGTGAACCCTCAGATCCTCCACTGCTGGTTTCTAGCTCCTCAAAACCACACCCCCAAAAAACTGTTGATCACTTAATCTATTCCGCCGAGCGAAATGTGCGTTCCAGAGTCCCACATCTGTCTTTTAAGTGATTTTTTTTATGTATTTAAACACTTTTATATCTAAACAATTTTATTTGTTTATTGTCTTTTTAAATGTACAATGTTTGCCAGTTTTTTTATTCATCTGTTGAAATTGTTGAATTACTAGATTAATATTATTTATATGTAAACGTTGCATTACACACAAAGTAAACACGTGCACGTTGATGCATGCACGTGCACGCAGCGGTCTTAACGTCGCAGCCGCAGTGATAAAGGGAGTACAGGAGGGACCCGGTCCGGGCTCGTCTTGTTCTCACTTCTCTTGTGCAGTTTGATCACCGGCTTCAGAACCACGTCCAGCAGCTTTCGCTGCCGGTAGATCTCCTCCTCGTACACCACCACGGTCTTCTCGAACACGCCCAGAATCTCCTCCGCCGCGGCGGTGAGTCGCTGGTTCACGAAGTCTCTGAAGCAGAAGACGGACGACATGTCGCGCGAGTTATAATGCCCGATTTGATGTTTGTATGAGCGGTCGAATCGCAACAAAAAATAGTCCGCTATGTTTGTCGTTTCTATTCCTACTTCCGCCGGACTCTTTATGGTGTTACTCCGGTTTAAAGGAGGCGGAAGTGGGGTCATTTTTTTTAATTATTTAATTTAAATTGATTTAATTAAATTGATTGACACATTATATATACATAAGTGTACTTTGCAAGCAAAATACTTTGTTTTATTTGTGTTTTTTTACATAGTTTGAACTGTATATAAAAACTATTAAACGCTGCACCAACAAAAAGGCCATAAAAACAGTAATAACATGCATTACTTGTGATATATGTTTGTTACACAATCACAATGTTTTCTTTTATTTATTTACATTTTCCTGTTTTTAGTTTGAATGTATTTCACTGTTTCTTATAGACAATCTGTGAAAATGTACAATTAAAGAAAGTCTGTTCATTTAATCCAAATAAAATGTGACTTTACCGACAGCTTATGTCTCACTATACTATATGTTCATACTTTGACTTTTGTATGATATTCTGTAACTTCATGTTTTATGACAATCATTTGGACTTTTTATGAACATACTATATACATTTATAAATACACTTTGACCTTCTGTGACATCTTTAATGACATACTTAACTTCAATATTTTCACAACTAATTGCATAATATACTATGATATTATTACTATGACATACTATACCATCATATTTCTGACGTGTTTCCTGACTCTTACAGCACAAAATACTATGATTTTTGTACTGATATATATTAGGATACTTTTAAAACTTTAACTCTTTTATGACATTCTATATGGTACGACTTGTTTATTCCTCACCATACTTTATGTTCATGACGTAGTATACAAATACTTTCTTCATTAAACTATGAGCTATAGTATTTTCTATTTTTATACATTATATCACTTTGTTGATGGCATTCTATATTAATGATTGTATTTGTACGTTAAACTACCACCGATATGGTTTATGACATACTGTGCTGTGACTATTTTACATCTTTATGATTCTGTGACATTTGTGTTGCAGACTGTACTACAACATTTGACTGACAATTGTTTCTTGGTCCGTAAAGAGTTATACAACAACAACAACAACAAGACGACTCTCAATCTGGAAGTGTGTTTATTCTGCTCCTGGGATGGAAACGCATTCACAAGCAGGAGCTGCACACCAGTCACGCCTCTTCTTCTCAGTTCCAGCATTGAACTTAATTTAGCACCTAACCAAGTTAAAAGGCAAGCAAGCCAATAAAGTTTCTTATTAACAAGGAAAAAACTGTTAAAAAGCAAAAAAAAAAAAAAAAAACGGTGCACAAAGCCAACATGTTCACAAACCAAAACTTCGTTGTTGTTTTGTTTTTTTATCTATTTAAAGATTATACAAATACTTCCATATATATGTATGTATATATAGATGAAACTGAAAGGACATAAAACCAGGTTGGGGCTGACGACGTCACTACTAACACAGATCTATCGACAGTCACAGCTCCTCTGACTGGGTGTGTGCGACGCCCCACAGGTCTTCTTCATGGTTAACGTGTAGCCGAGCATCGAGACGCAACAACACCACAGCATCACACAGCACTTGCATTAAGCACAGTTATTCATATCGGAAGAAAAAAAAAAAAAAAAAAAAGAGAACAACAATAACAACAACAACAACAACAAATGTAGTTGGCCAAATGTACAACAACAACAGTCCACCTCCGAATGAGACTATACAGATGGATGAAGGCGCATGTTAAGCACTGCTGGTGCAACGCTCCTCGTCATCGAGCCCGTCGGGCTGAAAACAAACGGAACAAAACGCTGTTATCTAGAGAAGCCCAACTTTAAGAAATCTACAACTAAAACAGGACACGACCGGACACTTTGGTTTGTGTGATCCAGAGCAGAGTGAGGCTGCGGTTACACTGACACATCTGTAGCTTATAAAAAAGGAAAAACAACAACAACAACAACAACAACAACAGCCACACTGGCCCTCAGCCAGCACACAGGAGACGGCGTCGGTACGTCTTCGTACGAGCTTTAGAAGCTGTCGTAGTCCTTCTTGTCCTTCTTGCCTTCGCCCTCGAAGCTGTCCGTCCCCTCGCTGTTGTCGCGGCGACGCTTGCGGCTGTTGCGGACGTTGAAGCGGGGGTTGACCTGCGGCAGGGGGTCCATGCCCAGGACCTTGTGGATCTGACGGAACGCCAGCAGCCTCAGAGCAAACTGTGGAAATACAGGAGCGGACAAAACTCATTAGAACCTTAAAAAAGCCTGCGCTGATATCTGAAACGGTTATTTCTCTGATTCTCTGGGATCAGCTTGTTAGTTTCTGTAGAATGTTAGAGGAGCTTGTACTTGGGCACTGGAGGTGATGTCCTCTCTCTGTTGCTCCCCCATAGAGGTGAGGGTGTCCACGGGCCTCTTTTCACAAGGATCCACCAACCCTGGCCCACCTGTCAAAAGAAACGTGTTTCAGCATCCTCTCACCAACCGTCATAGACCTCCGGTGCCGTTTTTGTTCTCGGACAGTTTGGAATATTCACCCTCTGATCTCTGATAATGTTTCATTGTGACGTTAGCAACACCGCTGACGGACAACCAACGATGATGCGTTCAGGCTCCGTTCAGTGAAAATGAGTATCGGCAAAGGTACATTATGAAGTTATCAGAATGTGTTCACATGTAATCTCATAGAATGTAGTGTTGGTGAGAACCAGCAGCTGTAATCCATCAATAAGAGGGATCTTTATAAAAGGATAAAAGCTCGTTCAGGTACACGGATGTCGTTACGTTTGGACAAGTCCAGGTAAGTTGTGTCCCCTTGTTTCCAGTCTTTGTGCTAAGCTAAGCTAACTCCATCCGTCTGTAGGGTAACATTCACCCGACCGGGTTAGGCACAGAGTCTGTCTTTGTCGTTTTGTTTTTAGCAAAATCAAGATATTCCTGTCCCAGCTCAGGATCTCTCGGGAGGGAAAACGTTAAGGATCTAAAACGCCAAAAGACGGGAGCGGTCAGATTACACCAGTGCATGTAAATACAGTGTGACCGTGCCAATGTAAAAGTAAAAGACACAACATCTTACCAGGGAGTAAAATCCCAGAGGAGATGCACTCAAAGATGCGTCTCAGAGCGTCACCCGGGCTGAGGGGCGCCGAGGCGCTGCTGATGGCCTTCTCTACCAGCAGCTCCATGGCCTGAACACGGGGGACAGGGGAGGACACCAAGGCTTAGAGCAACGCAGCCACGGCGGCAAAGAGAAGCCGCTCACACACACACACACACACACACACACACACACACACACACACACACACACACACACACACACACACACACACACACACACACACACACACAAACACACACACACACGCACACACACACTCACCCATCCCGGGAAGGGAGACCAGGTGGGGACTCGCTGGCAGAGGTCTCGCAGGATCCGGATGATGATCACGCAGGACTGAAGGCCGTTGGCTCTAGCCTTTTGATGCAATAAAGTTAGGTTTTACAAGAGACAAGGAGTGACAAAAGAGATGGACCAAACAGGTGAATGAGTTCTCTCACGGAGGTCCAAACACTACTGTGCATAAATGGAAGCTGGAGTATGGTTGTTGTTTTGTTTTTTTTTTCCTCGAGGTGTGTATGTATGAGCCATTTAAAAAAAAAAAAAAAGAGCTTTGCAATCAGCTGCCATTCCCAGTAGTCTTGTACCTCACAGTTAGTACAAAAAAAAAAGGGGGAGTTCAAGAGTTTGCAAGATGCACAAGAAATGAGAACTTGTCATCTTCTAAACCCTGACCCCCGGGTTTGTCCGGGTATCTCACAAACAGGTACTTTACGAGAGTCCACCTGTGAGCAGAGCATAGGGACCGAGAGGGCAGAGGAGATCTGCTTCACTTTGCCTGTGCTGTTGCTCGACGAGCAGAATCACAGGAAACTACTCAGATGTTCCTTCGTCTCTCAATCCCTATTCTACTAAATATATATATATAAATATAAATATATAGAGAGAATAAAAACAATACAAACGTGTAACATGAAAGCACTTCTTGATGGCACAACTTTGTGCAAGTTATTGTGCAGCCTTATGGAATCACATGGAAGTATAATGCAGTACTTAGGAAATTGGAAAGAGAATACAAGGATGCCAGGTATTTGTAGTTTTTTTTTTTTTTTTTCAAATTTCAAATGAACTTAAGATTCACAATGGATACATACGGACATTAACCAGATCTGTGTCGTAATATGTGGCATCCTTGAATATGTTTCTTTTTTTTTTTTCTTTACTTCAAATAGTAATAGTTTTCCTCATTGCTATGAAATCAAAAAAAACAAAATGTGTGAAACACAAATATTAAAAAAAAAGGACTAAACAAGTAAATAATGCATCTCATAAGGCTACAATAAGAAAAGTAAAATGATGTTCCGAACCTGGAACCACTTAGCGTGGCGCAGAGCAGCCAGAGCGTCAAGGCATTTTTGCCTGTCCAAGACGTCCGCTGGGTCTTTCACCATACCCGAGGTTACATCTAAAAATGGATTTGAAGTGTCAAAAGAATTTCGTGGTGATGAGGAATGGGTGTTTGACCAGGTCAGCTGAGGCTGGCAGAGAACAAACGCATTGCCACACATACCAATGTCTGTCTCCGTGACAACCGTTTGCAAAATCGGTTGCTTGTGTTTTTTTCCCCGATTTAAGACGTTAACCAACACATCGTCGATCTGTATCCACTTTGGCGTGTTAAGTTCTTAGAAAAGGGGGGGGGGGGGGGTTACGGGTTTACTCCCTCAACAAATAGAGGTGGTTGGAAAGCACCAAACTAGCTAAATGACGTGGTTTCAGCCAGGTGATCTTAAAGCTCACTATTACCTTGGTGAGCTTGTTGTCGCTCGAGCGCCGGGACCGAGAAGGGATTCTATGGCTGTTAGTGTGAACTAAAGAGAGGGCGAACGGCCTGATTTTTTTTTTTAAAAAGTGGCATGGCAATAGTAGGTGTGGCAACGTTTTTGGGATGTGAGAAAACCTTGGTCAAAAATCCTTCCGAAAGCGGTTGGGCTAATCGAGTAATAAACCTCTGACGGGAGACAATGGACTGGGAAAAATTTGGGGAAAATTTTTTGGGATTTGTTTTTTTTTTTTTTTTTTTGTTCCAAGGAAATGAAGGGGGGGGGCTCTTTGTGCTGGACTTGTAAATATTACTATGGATACAAAAGAGGAGGAAGCAATGGGTGCTGAAGAAGAGAAAAAAACAAACATGAGAACTACCAGCAAACAAAAGGGGTTAGGATTCACTGCATGCATACCTAACATCAGCAGGTAGGAATAAGACCCCGACAATCATTGTATACCAAGAGGCTGAACTCGGGTCCATCCGAAAGATTCCCGTCGTAAACCTTCTGCACCTGAACTTTTAGCGATACTCCCCAAAGAATCATTTGAAACAATTGGTTCATCTTCATCTTTCCACGGTCAATTCATTCTAAAAAAAGAGAAAATGCTCCTTCTTTAAATAGGTTTGTTTTTTTCTTTCATTGAAATCAAAACGACAAAAACTTGTCAGAGGCTTGTCTTTTTTTTTTCTTTTCTTTTTTTTTGGAGTCCTATGCGTGTGAAGGTGTCAATCAACTCAGGGGAGCACTTCAGAACAGGGGGACCTCGGCATGGCGAACGGTCGTTCGCCGGTACACAAAAGGAAGATTTGTTTCCTGTGGGAATGTAACATCCAATTTTCCTCTGCCAAATCTGGATTTGAGATAAAAAGGGGTCAAATAATCAATTCCAAATTAAACTCGAGGAACAGAAGGGCCTGATGTTCGTCTATTTAGTCAGCTTCTGCAGGAATTGTCTTTTCTTTTTCTTGTTTTTTTTTGGAGTCTCCTCATCTCAAAAGGAAATTTGGAGAAACGATACTGTAATGCACGTCTCCCATTGGTTCTGGCGAACGGTAAAATGGAAACAGAATCCCCTGGAACACAGGAAACAAAATAGAATCTCACCTGGGATTAACTAGACTTAACACAATGCAAACACTGGTCATGCTTTGTTTAAAAAAAAAAAAAGGATAAAGAGAGCATTTGAGAGGTAAGAGCAAAAAAGAAAAAAAAAAAAGAAAAAAAAGAAGCCTAAGAGCAATACTGCTGGCACTTGCCTCTTTCTTCTTCTTCTTTTCATTTTACACTAAAAGTGATCTGGCCAGTAAAAGCAGATTCAAAAAAAAAAAATCTAAATAAAAAACGAAACTCACTGGTTTAATCAGATGTTGAAACAAGGTGGAGTTAAAAATGAAATTTGTGCAGGCCAGAAACTGAGCACAACGGACCCTGAAGGAAAGAGACCCCCGTCTAACGACAGCAAATGTGACTCGCTTGCGCTTCCTCGGTCGCCCCCCCAACCCCCTCCCCCGTCGTTCATTTCTGATTTCTAAAATCCAAATGAATCATGAAGAGCAAGAGTGCCAGGGGCGATCGGATTCAAACGCTTTGCGGAGTGCCAGCAGGACAGATGCTCTTCAGGGCGTCGACAAACATACCGAGACTGATTTCATAAGAGAGAGAGAGAGAGAGAAAGAGAGAGAGAGAGATAGCAGAGAGACAAAGAGAGGAGGTGCAATGGGGGAGGGCTGTGATGGGGGGGGGGAGAATTCCCAACCTCCGTCCCGGCTGCTTTCCTCCCGGATGAGGGGTGAAGTCAGTGTGATCGTCACTCGCATCTTGGGCTCGGCGCAGGACGTCAGGACGATCGCCGCTTCCTGGACGGATCCACTGACCTCGTACTTTTCCGGCGTCACAACCTGGAAGAAACGGCGCAGACGCAAAAAGACAAAAACAAAACGCGGTGACGTTATTTTGGTTCGACTGTCTGAATCTCAAAAGTCAAAGACGGGGGGGGGGGGGGGGGGGGGGGGGGGGGGGGGGGGAATCACGTCATCTAATCTCCTCAGTGGCCACTTTCAGAGAGTCGTCTGTGAAGGAGGACGGGCGTTTCGTCTCAACGTAAAGGGATGGTTTCAGCGACCAGGTGTTGTGGTACGGATGCTCTGCCTGTATACGCTCCGTTATGGAATTGTAACATCCGTTATCATATTAGAACAAATGCATTCAATCTGCGTTACTTTTAAAAATTGCATCTTCGACTACGATGCTGAATAGAAATTGGAAAGAATTGACTCTATCGTCATCTTCTCAGAACACCCGTTAAAAAGTGGCCGCTGAAGGAAATCGACGAGGGTTGCGATATATTTGTAAAGATAGTACTGTTAGTTGTTTGGGGAGGTGCTCCACAATGCGGGACAGGAGGCTCTTGGTGGGCTTCTCGGAGCAGAGCAGGACCAGGTTGACGTTCTTGTCCCCGCGAAGCAGCAAGCCTTTGGCCAGGACTCCGACCCTCATCACTCCCTTCAGGGCTCTGGACGTTCACACAAAAGCAACCATTAACATCAGACACAGATCGAGTGAAACGAGCCAACAGTATTGCATTCAGTCCAGACGTCACACCTGTCTTTAGAGGGTTCTTTCTCCTCCTTGTCCTTGTCTTCTTCCTTGTCCTTGTCTTTGTCCTTGTCCTTGTCCTGGTCCGTAATGATGTCCGAGACCAGTTTGAGGGCGCGCTCCGTGATCGACACGATCTTCTGGATGGACTGCAGCTCGTCTTCCGAGGGGTAGATGGCGGCGTGTTTGGTCATGACATAGCGGTCGTCCGAAGAGTCGGGCCGACGCGGAGGCTGCAGGACAGAGACGGTTCACGCTTAGTGGTGCAACGGATCGTGAACCTCATGGTTCACGGTTTAGAGATCCCTGATCATTGATAACAGAATATAACAGCAACACGATAAAGCCTTACCACGGGACCCTGAGGCTGCAGGCCAGGCATGCCGGGCCGGACTCCAAGTAGACCAGGAGGACCAGGAGGTCCCTGTGGATAGCCTCCATCTGGCATACGCCGTCGGTCGTCCCAGTGGTGCTGCTCCTCCTCCATACGTCTCCAGTACATGTCTTCTTCATAACGCCTGAAAAGTAGAGAACCGCAGCTCGTCAGTGTACAGACGGTTGGACCTCTACTGGATGGATGAACGCCTACTGTATCTTATCCTCAACAACCTCGAATAAGAAACTTCCACAAACGTACCGCATCTCCATCCTCCAGCGCTCCTCCTCCTCTCTTCTCCTCCAGTACTCCTCCTTCTGCATCTGCTTTCTCATCTTCTCTTCCTGAATCTTTCTGGCTCGGATGCTGGGCTTGACCTCCACCTGCAGATCTGGGTTCACCTTTTTCTGCAAAACAACAGCAACAAAAAAAAACGGGTGAAAAAGCCATTTCGTGAGTATAGAAATAACAAAATTCTAATTCAGAAATACTTTACAATAGCTGCCAGATCTCATAAGTATAAATCGTTCATAAAAATGAAGAAAAGCGATGGTTTAAAGTGAGGATGCACCGATACAGTTAAATGTTAAAAATGTCAACAACACAGTTATTGTTAGAACTGTAATGGCATTATTAAGTACTCGTATCGGTACTCGGTAGGGTTGCAAAACTCCGGGAATATTCAAAGTTGGAAACTTTCCACGGAATTTAACTGGAAATTTTGGGGTAATTTAACTGTGTTCACCTTGTCATACATGACAAAACAACATTTTTGTTTGGTCATAAGCAGACATGCATGCAAACATTTCTAATACAAATGTTAAAAATGACATTTTTGACTTAATCCATGAGTGAGTAGTTGGTTTACAGTAGTTAGCTGCATCCTTTGCAAAGAAACACAGCATGTGCTGCATTCCATACATCTTTAAAATACAGTGTTGAATCACGTTTTTATTGCTCAGCCTTTCATTTGCAGTAATTACTTTTATTTATGATGAAGTCGCCCAACTCGCGCTTTTTGATGGACCCCAACAGCCGTGAATGATGGAGGTGATGGTGTACTTTAGTGTGGACATACATACATCCTACTCTCACTGCTGTACACAGTTAGCCTACTGTAGACAAATAAACGTGGTATCAAAATGAACATGGCTTCAGTTTACCAAGTAATCAATAAGCTAGGTAACGACAAAGACGTTCAACAACAACACAACGTTTTATGTTTACGTTTCTGGCAGACAATGTTCCCGACTAGCTGCAGCCAGGGTCCAGCTGAGATAGGCTTGCATAGTCTTGTTCTCAACTACATCTAATTTCCCTGTTATATGCTTTTGCAACAAAAAAAACACACAAAAAAATCAAAAATTCCCGAGCTTAACTTCCCATGGAAAGTTTCCAGAAATTTACCAAAAATTTCCCCAAAATTTTCCGCCCCTTTGCAACCCTAGTACTCGGTAAGCATGCAAGTACTGGGTCTGAACAAAAGACGCATGGGTGCATCCCTGGTTTAAAACATATTGCTGTTCTTCAACATCTATCTCAGTCATCCCTAGACACTTAGGAACTCGTACCTCCGAGCAGAGCATTAAGAGAATAAGATGAATTACATGAAAGTGCCTGCACTGAATTATTATCTTGAGGAGAAGCTCCACTGGACCGGCTGCATCATCATCATCATCATCATCAGCTTTTCTCACAGGCACCACGGAGGAGACAGCCGTTCTACGTTCATGAAGATGAATCCCTTGACCCAGATTTGTAAAGTCGGCGCATTACTCTCACAACTTATGTCGCTGCTCCCAGACGCCCGGTGAACATAGCAGCGTGTAACATTCTGTGAACCGGCGTGAGACCCGTCAGCTTACAGACCTTGTATTGCAGGCGATGCCTTCGGCCTTTTAGATGCATTTCCTTCGCGTTGGGATCGTTGAAGCTACATTCGCACAGCTTGCAATGGAAGCGGATGACTTTGCCTTCGTCGTTTCGGACCTAGAAAAAAAAAAAGGAGTTCAGCGTTATTGCGCTAAAGATTTGAACGCCTTCTTTTCTGCTCCGTTTCAGCGCATCCGTCGCAACTCACCTCCTCGACGTAGTCGTGGCCGACAGGCTGGACGTCGCTCTGCAGCGCGGCCAAGGCCGACGTGGACAGAGAATCGGAAGTGTCGCTTTTGGCGTCGTTGGTGCCCGAAGAGGGCGTCGCGGGCTTAGAAGCCTCCACTTTGGACTCGTCCATCTTCGCTGTGGTCTGCAGTTTATTTCCACCTGCGTTCAAGAAATAACAACGGCGTTTAAATGGCCCCTCAAGAAGCAAAGTGCTGCATCCTCAACACGCGCTCACTCACCAACAAAATTGATCTTGGGGGCGTTGACTTTCTTCCCGGCTGAGGCCGAGTTGGCAGCAGCAGAGAGGCTGTTGGTCAACGGGTTCTTGACACCCGCCATGCCACCGCTGACCATGTTGACGGGTTTCAGGTACGCGGTGCCGGAGCTGGCGGAGGAGGAGGAAGAGGAGGAGCCAGCCGCACACAGAGAGCCGCCGGTGCTGCTCAAGGTGGCTGTGGTGGTCTTGCTGGGAGCGGCGGTGGTGGTGGAGGACGACGTCTGAGTGACCATGCTGGGCTCGGTAGAGGGAATGGGCTTCCCGAGCTTGGTGTGAAGCTTCACAACCTGGAGGAGAGAGAACACGGAACAAGAAAGGAGCGTTTTCAGAAGGTCTGAGGACAACAACTCTTGATGTCCGGCCCACAGCGCTGTCTGAATTGTTGCACGTCACGAGTAAAAAAACCTCAGGAACTGTGTTGAGCGCAAAGGCCTTCCTTACCTTCTGGTGTTTGGCTCCGCGGATGTGAGCGGCGTAGGCATCGGCACCAGTGCAGGAAACGTCGCAAAGCTCACAGCGGAGCTGGTTCTGAGCATTGCGGGCCAACGCCCCTCCTCCACCACCGCCGCTGCTGCTGCCGGTGCTCTGGGAAACCTTCAGCGCCGCTTCCTTCTTCTTGTGCTTCTGGCCTTCAAGGTGCTCCTTGTAAGTCTAAACGCATTCAATGTTTGGGAGAAAGACGGAGCCATTGGGTCGCACTGGTTGTCAAGCATTTGTTTGGGACACTAATGACATGTTGGTGATTTTAAGACGAGAAACCTAAAAACATTGGTGGACATCATTCCATTACTTGAATACCACATTCAACTCAAGTAGGACACAATGATGGTGAACTCACCTGCGGGCCGGCACAGCTGATCTTACAGACGTCGCAATAGTGGATCTGAGGGGGTTTGGGCGGCTGCTTGGGCCGAAGCTGCTTGCTCTGAAAAGGGGGTTTCTTGGTGAACGTGTTCCCCGTCCACGCCGCCGTCGCCGCTACAGCCGCCACCGCCTGCTTCTGTTGCTGCTGCTGCTGCTGTTGTTGCTGCTGCTGCTGCTGCTGTTGGTGGTAGTAGCTGGAGGCTGCAGAGTAAACTGCCGCCTCGTAGCCCGAGTATGACGTTCCTGGAAAAAAGAAGAAAATCCGGGACCAAAGTATTAGGACAAAGATGAGGAGTCCGGGGGAATCACCGGATTTATAAGTCATCCGGTGGGGAACATGAACGGCTGTTCCAGATATCAACGCAACCCATCGCATCGTTGATGAGATATTTCATTTTGAGGATCGACCGACGCGGTTAAAAACAATAACGGAGGCTCACCAGAGTAAGTGACAGCATTTGTGCTGTAGGTTGGGCTTTGGGAGTAAGACGGCACCGCGGCAGCCGCCACGGGCTGCACAGTGGACGTCACCGGGTAGATGGAGAAAGTGGACGAGGCTTGACTGGGAGCGGCTGGCTTTATCACGGTCACCTGACGACTCTGCTGGCTCTGGGTGTACGACGTCACGCCCTGGCTGTATCCTGGTTTGGGGGCTGGAAACCATAAAAGAGGACATGCGTGCTAATGGTCAGACGCAGAGGTTGATATATGCACATCTGTTGTTTCACGAGTGAACGGAGTGTTCATCTTAGCATACCCGTCTGGTAGTAGGACTCCGCCACGCTGGGTTGCGGCTGTGCGGCAGCGACCGCCGCCGTAGCAGTGGCCTGTTGGTAGTACTGCTTACTGTCATAAGCCACAGCAGGAGCCGTGGACCGGACGTAGGAGTAGGTGTCCTGCAGAAAGGAAAAACAGGAGCTTCAGAGGGTTGGCGGTTCAATTCCTGGCTCACCCTGTCCACGTGTCGAAGACTCGTGGACAAGGTGTGGTTTACATTTTGTACTACCGTGTCACTTCTAAGTGCACAAGTCAACGGTTTCCTGGTCATTTTGGTTCTTGGTACTCGTGTAGCGGCCTCGAAAAAAAACAGGGACAAACCGATGGCGTACCTGGTAGTTCTGCGATGTGACCGGCGGCGGCGGCGGCGGGACCTCCGGCTGGCGCTGAGGGTAGCCGTAGTCCGCCGCGGTGTGGGCGGGCTGGTATCCCCCGTAAGCCGCGGCAGTGGCGGCCGCTACCGAGACGGGCGCGGGCCTAGCTACCGCGACCGTGGCTGCGGTGGGAGCGTAGGCCGCCGCCACGGTGTGCGCCGCCACAGGCGCTTGGTGCACCGTGTAGCTGGCCACCGTGGTGGGGTGCGTGTACGCCACCCCGCCGGCTGGCTGCTGGCTGGTTAGGGCGACACAAAAACCAACACAAATGTCACAGGTCAGCCGCAACTTTGTCGGCGTCACTCTCACTATATCATAACATATATAGAGTTATCTGTAGATATGAAATGACCCATGTTGGGATAGAGGATTTTGGCAGGATGCATAAAAACGGTGTAGATTCACGACTAAAACTGCATAGTTGGCCACAAGCCAGAAACACCCTCAGACACCAGTCTGTATACGGAGACTTGTCCACGCATCAGACCTGCCAGCGAGATGGCAAGGAAGTGCAATTTCACAGAATGCGCTGCATCGGTGAGTTTTACCAACAGCACCAGAGCAGAGGACACTACTGCACGGCCATTTATAGAGAGCCCATTACGAGAGCTAAGACGCAACACTGGTCCTACCAGGTCCACGATAACTGAACAATATTCAACGACACAACGCCTCGTTGTGAATTTTAAGCTATATTAAGTCTCCCTTTTCTCTGTTGCTTTCTCTATGCTACATTGCTGTAGCGTTTCAAATAAAAGATGCTACATATGTTATTCTGATTACATACATTGCATTGAAGGTGCCGTTAACACTGTCGCGTGCAGGAGAGTAAACTGTTTTAACAACAACAAAGATGGATTGAAGCTAGATATTTTGTTGGCTCAAAAACATGTAGAGATGTATACACATTACATCTGTGTGTTTTTGGGGCTTTTGGACTGAGGTGATTACCGAGGCGAGGACACAGCAGAGTGTCTGAGAAAGATGGGCGAAGAGAAGGTAGAAGGAAGTGGACGATTGCAAAACAAATAAGATGAACTGCATCAGCTGAAGGAAGGAATACTGTGTTTTGATACGAGACGGATTAAGTGCATCGTTGAACATATTTCCGGCGTTGCGTAGGGAAAGAGATCACACAGCTGAACACAAGCTCAACAGTTCTGACTTGTGGGATTTTTGGAAAAAAAAGTAGAAGATGTGACATCTTAGGCCATGTGATACAAGCAACACACACACACGTTATAAAACTTAGAATATGACAAAAAAAACAATATGTTGATTATCATTTAAACGGGTCACAAGTATATGAACTATTACACTTCTGTCATTTGTATGCAGAGGTAGAACTTCACAGTAGTCAAGAGGATTTGAAGATTTAGAAAGTATAATGAGACAACATTCACACCGGTAAAGACGAGAGGAACAAGAGTGCTGCTGAGTCAGCAAAGTTGGCAAACAACCTGCGTTTTAAAAAACTACAAGTTTTGTGTGTGGGGAGGCGGCGTATGCAAGGTTAGGTATTAAATGATTACCCAGCTGCCCCAACTAGGCTGCTGATGTCACAAGCCGTAACTGTTTGAAGGATAAAAAAAAAAAAAAAAAAACTATACGCAGGGATTAGCAAAGCCTTTGGGAGGTTAGAAAACAAAGAGTATGAGAGTCTCTCTCTCTCTCTCTCTCTCTCTCTCTAGGAATCTCTTTACAAAACTACCACTTAACAGATGGCAACAATATGAACGTCTTCCAGGAGACACCGCCTTAATTAAAGCATGTGCCGTATTCGCCCGTCTTTAAATTATTTTTGGCTCTGGTGACTAAGAGGCCCCGTTGTTCCACAAGAGCGAGTTCAACACACCCGGGGCGTCGTTAGGTTATCTGGCTTTAGCTAACCACCAACAACCGTGATCCCGCTAAGCGGTCACAAGAAGCCGGTTAGCAACATTAAAGGGGGGGGGGGGGTTGTTGTTTGCAGCATGTGACCTAATCATGAGCATTGACAAATAAAGAGAAAACACGTAAATTCAGGCTGAAAGTAACACAGTTTAAAGTGCCACATGAGGGAAGAACAGCAGGCAACATGAATCGCAGACAGCTTCATACAGAGCCGACTATAATCACAGGTGTGTGTTCCCTTAAGCTGCATGTATTAGAGGACACAGTGGTATTGTGAATCTGTTAATTCACACAGTCACCGATTCATTGCCAGCTGTCGGTGTTGCCTGGGTCCGTTTAAACCGTGTTGCTTCAAGTCTGAATTGTGACTTTAACTTTTTTCGTATTTGCGTAATATTAGCTTTGATCGGACAGTAGGCCGAGCTTTTACACAGAGTTGATCTCCCAACATTAAACCGCCGTGGAACTAAAAAATAACCCAGAGTTAACCCTGAAGTTACCTTGACCGCCCCAAATCCTGCTTCCTTCAACAGGCCTCTGGTGTGTTTAGAACGGCCATAAAAAAAAAAAAAAAAACACTTTTACCTCCTACCATTTTTCTGACAACACTTTTGTACAAAACTAGTTATATTCTAGCATAAGCCCAACCCATAAGCTGCTAGTTTCCTGTGTCAAAACTGATGGTTGGCTGGTTTTCATGTGCTGTCACTATGAACCACCTCTGTCCTACAGTAGTGTAAATTGGCCATTCCATCTGTTCATAGCTCCAATAACACTGTAACAACAATGTAATGCATGTAAAAACACACCGGACCACAGACGTGCCAGTGGTGCACATTCCAGATGGTGGGACTACTTTTTTGGACGCATCACTGCCACACTTCAGCAGGTTAGCCCGACATGTGCATCCCTCGTGCTACTTGTAGACCCGCTATGTTGTGTTGTGGCGTCTAGAATAACGCTTTTAAACTCGTTGAGGCATCACCGAGGCTGTGTAGTATTTTCGCTATCCGCAAAGGGCGTCGTAGCGAGCGGCGAGCGCCCCCCCTCTTGCGCCTTTAACGCAGTGCAACGCACGGTGCGAAATCCCGTTCGCATCCAACTGCTGCAGCACTGATAACCCCCCCCAGCGTGAACAATGGTAGCGGTTGGGAACCACACAGCTTGTACGTGACTGCACAACATACTAACTAGGCTAACTTTTAAGCTAGGAAACAGCATTTTCCAACGAAAGGCCCATGGTTTTTTGAGGTCCCCCCCCCCCTTACCTGTACTGGGCAGCAGCGCCATGGGTGAATCCAAAGTAATTGCCGGTAGCCATTTTGGCATCTTCACCAAGCCGGCTGGGCACTGCGGAGGACAGACATACAGGGTGACGCTAAGCTAACAGTTAGCAGCAGGCTCGAGCGCTCCAAGGACTAACGCTATCCGTTAATATCGCTATCTTGATATTGCTATTATTGATATTGATACCCAAATTATTTCAGCTTGTACAGTAATATCCACGTTGCAAAATAGACTTACCATAGGTGAAGGACACTACTGGACATATGGGAATCATTGGTTTTGTATAATCTATCGACAGCCGAGTAGGAGACCAGCGTATTTATATTACATGTCGTACCCGGAAATGCCGTTATAGCGCCTGCGCGGAGGAAGGGAAGTGGCGTTACGGCGAGTCCTGTCCGCCCGCTGGGATCTGCATACCGTTCGCGTGAGCGCGCACAGTTCCAGCTTCGGCCAGCGCGTGCCCTCTCACGAAGGGCACGCAGTTCTCATGCGTAACATCTGTTCCGGTGCGTTGTAACAATCCCACGGATGCCTTTGTTTTTGTTTGTTTGTTGACTGTTCAATCACTTTATTACAGCCTAAATACAAATTCTAGAAAAATAAAAGTACAATATACAAACATGAAAGTGTGTAAATACGTAAATAGCACAAAAATGGAAACTGAATAAATAAATAAATACATAAATAACTCAATTAACAAAATTGTAAACATGCAAATTATTTTATTATAAATTCAATAATAGGAACAACGCAGGGGGGGACATTTCAGACACCATCAATACAATCAGGGATACAATAAGTAGTTTAAATGGTGAGGGAGGGAACATGGTCGGGGTAGACCTGGAGAAAGCTTTTGACAGCGTGGAACATCCCTTCTTGTGGTGCGGTGCTGGAGCACTGTGGGTTTGGTCCAATATTTATGAAAATAATTAAAATGATGTACAGCAGTGCAAAAAGTATGGTAAAATGCAATGGACTACTAACTGATAGTTTTGAGCTTGGAAGGTCGGTGAGACAGGGTTGTCCGCTGTCTGCGCTGCCATACAGCCTGGTGGCGGAGCCCCTGGCTTTTGCAATAAATAATGACAAACTAATAATAGGAATTCCAACCGCGGCAGGAAACCAAATTAAGATTGTGCAATATGCAGATGATGTTAATGTCTGTGTTAAAACAAGTAGCTGCGTTAGCAGAGTATTAGAACATATACAAAAAATATGAAAAAACCTCAGGTGCTAAAATAAATGAGAAAAAATCAGAGATAATGGTATTTAGCCCATGTGAAGTCCCAAACGATATGTGGGGTTTCCAAAAAAATTGACAAAGAAAGAAAAGTCTTGGGAATATATATAGGAAAGAGTGCAACAGACAAAACATGGAAGGAGGTTTTAGGGAAAACAAAAAATCTGCTAAATTTATGGTATGCAATAGGCCTTACTCTGAAAGGAAAGGTAATTGTAGTTAATGCCCTGATACTGTCCAAAATTAACCACATTTTGGGGTCTTGTGAGCTGCCTTCTTGGGTACTAAATTCGCTCAATGAAGCAATATCCACTTTCTTCCGGATAGGAAAGGGAAATAGAAACATAGAATTCAATCTCATCGCCCCAGCCGTTTACAGGTCAGAGTTTAAGATCAGGCACAGGAGAATCAAGGTGCCAAGGAAGGTTGAAGGCCTGAAAAACCAACCTCCCTAATACATGTCTGGCATTTGCCAGAAGGGCAGTCCTGTTGAAAAGGAAATTTGCGCTTTTCGATGGGAAAACGATGGACCCAAAAATACTTTTTACAAACTGCATGAAAGCAAATTAGAGAACTCTTTATGCATACAAAAACGAATTGATAACTAAATATATCAATGAAGAAAATAATCTGAAGAAGATTTAGTTTTTCATTTCTAAATGGTGTTTTGCTTTACTTTATTTTGTTGGGTGTTTTCTGCAAACCCTGTGACCTTGGGGGTTTTTCTAGGGTTTTTTCCAGTTTTCTTCTGTTACAGTTTGTCTGATGTCTTTTTTCTGTTTTTGTTTTTGGGTCTTTCTGGTAAAATGTAAATAATATGTAAATATTGTTTGTGTAAATGACAAGGAAAAGAGATTTGTTCAAAACTATGTATTTTTGATATTAAAAGTAAAAAAAAAAAAGACTGAATCCAGTGATCTGAGTTCAAATCTCAGTGGAACTTGATTTTCAGGGAGAGTAAAAGTCAAACAATGCAACCTTTCCACATCTCGCTAATAGTAGGATGACAGTCCTTGGACTGGTGTGGCCATCTTGCTTCAGGTACAAGTGAGACCGGAGAGGAGTGTCTTGACCATCCCCGGAGTGATCTAAGAAACGACTAATATTGACAAGGAGTAAAATGGTTTTGACTTAATGATGGATTCACACTTTGAATGCTGTTTTATAATCACCATAAAAATAGAAGTTTGACTGAAATTTCAACTCCGATTCCTGCCGTTAGAGTCTACAGTGTTCGTCATCAATGGACCCATATACTCAATCAGAGGTGCTTGTTGGACGGTCTAAAGGGGAATCTGAAAGTGCTAAGAACTAACCAAATTCACAACTCACTCATGGACACAGGCAGACCTCCATTAGTGGAGTTGGGAAGGGTAGACCCTGATTTGCATGTGGCTTGTGTAAACCAAGACGGATGAAATTAGATTTGTTGGCTAAGTGTAAATGAAAGTGTCTTAAAAAATGGGACGTTAACGACAACTGTACTAAAGTTCATGTGGTCCATCAAAGGCACCAATGACAATGTGAACCTCCATGAATTAGGAAACACCAAATACACATGTCAAATCTACATTAAACTTGAAGCCTGAACAGGAACTTGAAGCCTGGACCCTCAGATTAAAAGTCTGATGCTCTGCCAACTGAGCCATCCAGGCTTCCAAAAAGACACTCTTTCTAACGAAGGTGTGTTTGGGAGAAAACCATAAGAACTTTGGTCATTACCTCAGGTTACGGACTGGAGGAGGGTTGACGCAAAGTTGAATGTAGCCTTGGACAATCACATATGTTAAAGGGGAATCTGAAAGTGCTAAGAACTAACCAAATTCACAACTCACTCATGGCCACAGGCAGACCTCCATGAATGGATTTGGGAACGGTAGACCCTGATTTGCATGTGGCTTGTGTAAACCAAGACGGATGAAATTAGATTTGTTGGCTAAGTGTAAATGAAAGTGTCCGAATATATGGGAGGTTAACGACAACTGTGCTAAAGTACATGTTCCCAGAACATGCAGGCCACCAAACGCACTAATGGCAACAATCACAATGTGAACCTCCATGAATTAGGAAAGACCAAATACACATGTCAAATCTACATTAAACTCGAAGCCTGAACAGGGACTTGAACCCCGGACCCTCAGATTAAGAGTCTGATGCTCTGCCGACTGAGCCATCCAGGCTTCAAAGAAGGCTTTCTTTCTAACGAAGGTGTGTTTGGGAGAAAACCATAAGAACTTTGGTCATTACCTCAGGTTACGGACTGGAGGTGGGTTGACGCAAAGTTGAATGTAGCCTTGGACAATCACATATGTTAAAGGGGAATCTGAAAGTGCTAAGAACTAACCAAATTCACAACTCACTCATGGCCACAGGCAGACCTCCATGAATGGATTTGGGAACGGTAGACCCTGATTTGCATGTGGCTTGTGTAAACCAAGACGGATGAAATTAGATTTATTGGCTAAGTGTAAATGAAAGTGTCCTAATAAATGGGACGTTAGCGACAACTGTACTAAAGTACATGTTCCCAGAACATGCGGCCCACCAAATGCACCAATGACAATGTGAACCTCCATAAATGACGACAAACCTAACGGACAAGTCACAATAACATTAAACATCACGCCTGAACAGGGACTTGAACCCTGGACCCTCAGATTAAAAGTCTGATGCTCTGCCGACTGAGCCATCCAGGCTTCGAAAAAGGCATTCTTTCTAACAAAAGTGTGTTTGGGAGAAAACCATAAGAACTTTGGTCATTACCTCAGGTTACGGACTGGAGGTGGGTTGACGCAAAGTTGAATGTAGCCTTGGACAATCACATATGTTAAAGGGGAATCTGAAAGTGCTAAGAACTAACCAAATTCACAACTCACTCATGGCCACAGGCAGACCTCCAAGAATGGATTTGGGAACGGTAGAACCTGATTTGCATGTGGCTTGTGTAAACCAAGACGGATGAAATTAGATTTGTTGGCTAAGTGTAAATGAAAGTGTCCGAATATATGGGAGGTTAACGACAACTGTGCTAAAGTACATGTTCCCAGAACATGCAGGCCACCAAATGCACTAATGGCAACAATCACAACTTGAACCTCCATGAATTAGGAAAGACCAAATACACATGTCAAATCTACATTAAACTTGAACCCTGAACAGGGACTTGAACCCTGGACCCTCAGATTAAGAGTCTGATGCTCTGCCGACTGAGCCATCCAGGCTTCGAAAAAAAGTGTTCTTTCTAACGAAAGTGTTTTTGGGAGAAAACCATAAGAACTTTGTCCATGACCTCAGATTCTGGACAGGAGGAGAGTTGACACAAAGTTGAATGTAGCCTTGGACAATCACAGATGTTAACCTTTTAAAAACGAGGCCTATTTGCAGGCCTCAGCTCGAATAAAGATAAGAAATACCTAATTAATTGTATAAAAAAAAAAAAAAAAAAAAAAAAAAAACTTTTTTTATATATTTTTGAGATGAGAAAAATCATGGAACTATCAGAATACATGTTACTGGTTCACATAAGATAAGGATGGAACACAGCAGAACTTGGAAAACTCAAAAGCTCGATCTTGAAAAACAGCACTTTTAGGGTATTGTTTTTTGGAAAGTATGGGTATCCAAGACTTTTAATATGCTGGGCTCTTAGAACAACTGATATAGGCTCTATATACACAGCTATACATAGATACAGTGAAACATTTATGAAATATAGAGCATTTCAAATTAGAAAACTGATCAAATACTCCAAGATTTGAATAAAAAAGTATTTTTAAAATTCAAAAACACTCTATATCACTTCTATGTATCACTCATGATGTTCATTGAATCAATAGACCGAAGATTGGACCTTTTTTGAGTGTTTTAAGCTCTTTCTATGCCCTTTTTAGTTATTTAGTTTAAGGTCAAATCCTGCTTCGACTCTCTGTTCAGGGCTGTATCTCAGCCCCCCCTTCTCCGATTTTCACCATTGAGACATCCTTCGAACCGTAGGAGCCAATAGAATTGCCTGGAATTGAAAGCTAGATGATTGACAGCACTATTAGCCAATAAAGCTCAAAAAGGTCCAGCTCTGAAATCTGATTTGCTGAGCTTCCAACCCTCCCAAGAATCCGAGGAGTGTCGGAGAGACACGAATCGAACGGATTCACACGGAGCACCAGCAGCTGGACAAACATGCGTTGGAAGTACGGAGATATTCCATTTTTTCGCTGAGATTCGACCAAAAGTAAGTACAATATTCGATGAAAGCTGTGTGACTTTTTGTGTTCGAAGCTGAATATCTCTGCGATGGTTTACCGGGGAGAGAAATGGAAACTATGTCCGTAATCTCCGTCAGGCGCTCGTGCTTTTTCATGCTGCATGTTTGTAGGTAGCACGTTGCTAACGGAGTGTAGCAGCCTTTTTCTCCGGTCTGTCCCAGTCATATCGAGTATGATTTATGATATTTTGTTATTTGTTTGCTTGGCTGATGGGAGATGTGTTTGTCTCATGTAGAAGTGACCTAGTTCATGTTGTTCCCAGGACGCTGAGGTTTCTGCAGAACTATAACATCACTATATTCGTTCTTCGTGGGTTCTCTGCCAGTTACTTTTAACACAAAACTCTCTAAGTTTTGATGTACTCTGCGTCCAAATGGGGGACCCTCGGGTGGATCTGGTTTAAGGGTGAATGTGAAAGTGCTAAGAACTAACCAAATTCACAACTCACTCATGGTCACAGGCAGACCTCCATGAATGGATTTGGGAACGGTAGACCCTGATTTGCATGTGGCTTGTGTAAACCAAGACGGATGAAATTAGATTTGTTGGCTAAGTGTAAATGAAAGTGTCCGAATATATGGGAGGTTAACGACAACTGTGCTAAAGTACATGTTCCCAGAACATGCAGGCCACCAAACGCACTAATGGCAACAATCACAATGTGAACCTCCATGAATTAGGAAAGACCAAATACACATGTCAAATCTACATTAAACTCAAAGCCTGAACAGGGACTTGAACCCCGGACCCTCAGATTAAGAGTCTGATGCTCTGCCGACTGAGCCATCCAGGCTTCAAAGAAGGCTTTCTTTCTAACGAAGGTGTGTTTGGGAGAAAACCATAAGAACTTTGGTCATTACCTCAGGTTACGGACTGGAGGTGGGTTGACGCAAAGTTGAATGTAGCCTTGGACAATGACATATGTTAAAGGGGAATCTGAAAGTGCTAAGAACTAACCAAATTCACAACTCACTCATGGCCACAGGCAGACCTCCAAAAATGGATTTGGGAACGGTAGACCCTGATTTGCATGTGGCTTGTGTAAACCAAGATGGATGAAATTAGATTTGTTGGCTAAGTGTAAATGAAAGTGTCCGAATATATGGGAGGTTAACGACAACTGTGCTAAAGTACATGTTCCCAGAACATGCAGGCCACCAAATGCACTAATGGCAACAATCACAACTTGAACCTCCATGAATTAGGAAAGACCAAATACACATGTCAAATCTACATTAAACTTGAAGCCTGAACAGGGACTTGAACCCCGGACCCTCAGATTAACAGTCTGATGCTCTGCCGACTGAGCCATCCAGGCTTCGAAAAAGGCATTCTTTCTAACGAAAGTGTGTTTGGGAGAAAACCATAAGAACTTCGTCCATGACCTCAGATTCTGGACTGGAGGAGAGTTGACACAGAGTTGAATGTAGCCTTGGACAATCACAGATGTTAAGGGTGAATGTGAAAGTGCAAAGAACTAACCAAATTCACAACTCACTCATGGCCACAGGCAGACCTCCATGAGTGGATTTGGGAACGGTAGACCCTGATTTGCATGTGGCTTCTGTAAACTAAGACGGATGAAATTAGATTTATTGGCTAAGTGTAAATGAAAGTGTCCTAATAAATGGGACGTTAGCGACAACTGTACTAAAGTACATGTTCCCAGAACATGCGGCCCACCAAATGCACCAATGACAATGTGAACCTCCATAAATGACGACAAACCTAACGGACAAGTCACAATAACATTAAACATCATGCCTGAACAGGGACTTGAACCCTGGACCCTCAGATTAAAAGTCTGATGCTCTGCCGACTGAGCCATCCAGGCTTCGAAAAAGACATTCTTTCTAACGAAAGTGTGTTTGGGAGAAAACCATAAGAACTTTGGTCATTACCTCAGGTTACGGACTGGAGGTGGGTTGACGCAAAGTTGAATGTAGCCTTGGACAATCACATATGTTAAAGGGGAATCTGAAAGTGCTAAGAACTAACCAAATTCACAACTCACTCATGGCCACAGGCAGACCTCCAAGAATGGATTTGGGAACGGTAGACCCTGATTTGCATGTGGCTTGTGTAAACCAAGACGGATGAAATTAGATTTATTGGCTAAGTGTAAATGAAAGTGTGCTAATAAATGTGCCGTTAGCGACAACTGTACTAAAGTACATGTTCCCAGAACATGCAGGCCACCAAACGCACTAATGGCAACAATCACAATGTGAACCTCCATGAATTAGGAAAGACCAAATACACATGTCAAATCTACATTAAACATCACGCCTGAACAGGTACTTGAACCCTGGACCCTCAGATTAAAAGTCTGATGCTCTGCCGACTGAGCCATCCAGGCTTCGAAAATGGAATTCTTTCTAACGAAAGTGTGTTTGGGAGAAAACCATAAGAACTTTGTCCATTCCCTCAGATTCAGGACTGGAGGAGGGTTGACGCAAAGTTGAATGTAGCCTTGGACAATCACAGATGTTAAAGGGGAATCTGAAAGTGCAAAGAACTAACCAAATTCACAACTCACTCATGGCCACAGGCAGACCTCCATGAGTGGATTTGGGAACGGTAGACCCTGATTTGCATGTGGCTTCTGTAAACTAAGACGGATGAAATTAGATTTATTGGCTAAGTGTAAATGAAAGTGTGCTAATAAATGTGCCGTTAGCGACAACTGTACTAAAGTACATGTTCCCAGAACATGCGGTCCACCAAATGCACCAATGACAATGTGAACCTCCATAAATGACGACAAACATAACGGACAAGTCACAATAACATCACGCCTGAACAGGGACTTGAACCCTGGACCCTCAGATTAAAAGTCTGATGCTCTGCCGACTGAGCCATCCAGGCTTCGAAAATGGCATTCTTTCTAACCAAAGTGTTTTTGGGAGAAAACCATAAGAACTTTGTCCATTACCTCAGATTCTGGACTGGAGGAGGGTTGACGCAAAGTTGAATGTAGCCTTGGACAATCACAGATGTTAAAGGGGAATCTGAAAGTGCAGAGAACTAACCAAATTCACAACTCACTCATGGCCACAGGCAGACCTCCATGAGTGGATTTGGGAACGGTAGACCCTGATTTGCATGTGGCTTCTGTAAACTAAGACGATTGAAATTAGATTTGTTGGCTAAGTGTAAATGAAAGTGTCCGAATATATGGGACGTTAACGACAACTGTGCTAAAGTACATGTTCCCAGAACATGCGGTCCATCAAATGCATTAATGGAAACATTCACAATGTGAACCTCCATGAATTAGGAAAGACCAAATACACATGTCAAACCTACATTACACTTGAAGCCTGAACAGGGACTTGAACCCTGGACCCTCAGATTAAAAGTCTGATGCTCTGCCGACTGAGCCATCCAGGCTTTGAAAAAAGTATTCTTTCTAACTAAAGTGTGTTTGGGAGAAAGCCATAAGAACTTTGTCCATTACCTCAGATTCAGGACTGGAGGAGGGTTGACGCAAAGTTGAATGTAGCCTTGGACAATCACAGATGTTAAAGGTGAATGTGAAAGTGCAAAGAACTAACCAAATTCACAACTCACTCATGGCCACAGGTAGACCTCCATGAGTGGATTTGGGAACGGTAGACCCTGATTTGCATGTGGCTTCTGTAAACTAAGACGGATGAAATTAGATCTATTGGCTAAGTGTAAATGAAAGTGTCCTAATAAATGGGCCGTTAGCGACAACTGTACTAAAGTACATGTTCCCAGAACATGCGGTCCACCAAATGCACCAATGACAATGTGAACCTCCATAAATGACGACAAACCTAACGGACAAGTCACAATAACATTAAACATCACGCCTGAACAGGGACTTGAACCCTGGACCCTCAGATTAAAAGTCTGATGCTCTGCCGACTGAGCCATCCAGGCTTCGAAAATGGCATTCTTTCTAACGAAAGTGTGTTTGGGAGAAAACTATAAGAACTTTGTCCATTCCCTCAGATTCAGGACTGGAGGAGGGTTGACGCAAAAGTTGAATGTAGCCTTGGACAATCACAGATGTTAAAGGGGAATCTGAAAATGCAAAGAACTAACCAAATTCACAACTCACTCATGGCCACAGGCAGACCTCCATGAGTGGATTTGGGAACGGTAGACCCTGATTTGCATGTGGCTTCTGTAAACTAAGACGGATGAAATTAGATTTATTGGCTAAGTGTAAATGAAAGTGTCCTAATAAATGTGAGGTTAACGACAACTGTGCTAAAGTACATGTTCCCAGAACATGCAGTCCACCAAATGCATTAATGGCAACATTCACAATGTGAACCTCCATGAATTAGGAAAGACCAAACACCTACATTACACTTGAAGCCTGAACAGGGACTTGAACCCTGGACCCTCAGATTAAGAGTCTGATGCTCTGCCGACTGAGCCATCCAGGCTTCGACAAAAGTATGCTTTCTAACTAAAGTGTGTTTGGGAGAAAGCCATAAGAACTTTGTCCATTACCTCAGATTCAGGACTGGAGGAGGGTTGACGCAAAGTTGAATGTAGCCTTGGACAATCACAGATGTTAAAGGTGAATGTGAAAGTGCAAAGAACTAACCAAATTCACAACTCACTCATGGCCACAGGCAGACCTCCATGAGTGGATTTGGGAACGGTAGACCCTGATTTGCATGTGGCTTCTGTAAACTAAGACGGATGAAATTAGATTTATTGGCTAAGTGTAAATGAAAGTGTCCTAATAAATGGGCCGTTAGCGACAACTGTACTAAAGTACATGTTCCCAGAACATGCGGTCCACCAAATGCATTAATGGCAACATTCACAATGTGAACCTCCATGAATTAGGATAGACCAAATACACATGTCAAACCTACATTAAACTTGTAGCCTGTACAGGGACTTGAACCCTGGACCCTCAGATTAAGAGTCTGATGCTCTGCCAACTGAGCCATCCAGGCTTCGAAAAAAGTATTCTTTCTAACGAAAGTGTGTTTGGGAGAAAACCATAAGAACTTCGTCCATGACCTCAGATTATGGACTGGAGGAGAGTTGACACAAAGTTGAATGTAGCCTTGGACAATCACAGATGTTAAAGATGAATGTGAAAGTGCTAAGAACTAACCAAATTCACAACTCACTCATGGCCACAGGCAGACCTCCATGAGTGGATTTGGGAACGGTAATCCCTGATTTGCATGTGGCTTCTGTAAACTAAAACGGATGAAATTAGATTTATTGGCTAAGTTTAAATGAAAGTGTCCTAATAAATGGGACAATTGCGACAACTGTACTAAAATAGATGTTCCCAGAACACGTGGTCCACCAAATGCATTAATGGCAACATTCACAATGTGAACCTCCATGAATCAGGATAGACCAAATACACATGTCAAACCTACATTAAACTTGAAGCCTGAACAGGGACTTGAACCCTGGACCCTCAGATTAAGAGTCTGATGCTCTGCCAACTGAGCCATCCAGGCTTCGAAAAAAGTATTCTTTCTAACTAAAGTGTGTTTGGGAGAAAGCCATAAGAACTTCGTCCATGACCTCAGATTCAGGACTGGAGGAGGGTTGACGCAAAGTTGAATGTAGCCTTGGACAATCACAGATGTTAAAGGTGAATGTGAAAGTGCAAAGAACTAACCAAATTCACAACTCACTCATGGCCACAGGCAGACCTCCATGAGTGGATTTGGGAACGGTAGACCCTGATTTGCATGTGGCTTCTGTAAACTAAGACGGATGAAATTAGATTTATTGGCTAAGTGTAAATGAAAGTGTCCTAATAAATGGGACGTTAGCGACAACTGTACTAAAGTACATGTTCCCAGAACATGCGGCCCACCAAATGCACCAATGACAATGTGAACCTCCATAAATGACGACAAACCTAACGGACAAGTCACAATAACATTAAACATCACGCCTGAACAGGGACTTGAACCCTGGACCCTCAGATTAAAAGTCTGATGCTCTGCCGACTGAGCCATCCAGGCTTTGAAAAAGGCATTCTTTCTAACAAAAGTGTGTTTGGGAGAAAACCATAAGAACTTTGGTCATTACCTCAGGTTACGGACTGGAGGTGGGTTGACGCAAAGTTGAATGTAGCCTTGGACAATCACATATGTTAAAGGGGAATCTGAAAGTGCTAAGAACTAACCAAATTCACAACTCACTCATGGCCACAGGCAGACCTCCAAGAATGGATTTGGGAACGGTAGAACCTGATTTGCATGTGGCTTGTGTAAACCAAGACGGATGAAATTAGATTTGTTGGCTAAGTGTAAATGAAAGTGTCCGAATATATGGGAGGTTAACGACAACTGTGCTAAAGTACATGTTCCCAGAACATGCAGGCCACCAAATGCACTAATGGCAACAATCACAACTTGAACCTCCATGAATTAGGAAAGACCAAATACACATGTCAAATCTACATTAAACTTGAACCCTGAACAGGGACTTGAACCCTGGACCCTCAGATTAAGAGTCTGATGCTCTGCCGACTGAGCCATCCAGGCTTCGAAAAAAAGTGTTCTTTCTAACGAAAGTGTTTTTGGGAGAAAACCATAAGAACTTTGTCCATGACCTCAGATTCTGGACAGGAGGAGAGTTGACACAAAGTTGAATGTAGCCTTGGACAATCACAGATGTTAACCTTTTAAAAACGAGGCCTATTTGCAGGCCTCAGCTCGAATAAAGATAAGAAATACCTAATTAATTGTATAAAAAAAAAAAAACAAAAAAAAAAAAAACTTTTTTTATATATTTTTGAGATGAGAAAAATCATGGAACTATCAGAATACATGTTACTGGTTCACATAAGATAAGGATGGAACACAGCAGAACTTGGAAAACTCAAAAGCTCGATCTTGAAAAACAGCACTTTTAGGGTATTGTTTTTTGGAAAGTATGGGTATCCAAGACTTTTAATATGCTGGGCTCTTAGAACAACTGATATAGGCTCTATATACACAGCTATACATAGATACAGTGAAACATTTATGAAATATAGAGCATTTCAAATTAGAAAACTGATCAAATACTCCAAGATTTGAATAAAAAAGTATTTTTAAAATTCAAAAACACTCTATATCACTTCTATGTATCACTCATGATGTTCATTGAATCAATAGACCGAAGATTGGACCTTTTTTGAGTGTTTTAAGCTCTTTCTATGCCCTTTTTAGTTATTTAGTTTAAGGTCAAATCCTGCTTCGACTCTCTGTTCAGGGCTGTATCTCAGCCCCCCCTTCTCCGATTTTCACCATTGAGACATCCTTCGAACCGTAGGAGCCAATAGAATTGCCTGGAATTGAAAGCTAGATGATTGACAGCACTATTAGCCAATAAAGCTCAAAAAGGTCCAGCTCTGAAATCTGATTTGCTGAGCTTCCAACCCTCCCAAGAATCCGAGGAGTGTCGAAGAGACACGAATCGAACGGATTCACACGGAGCACCAGCAGCTGGACAAACATGCGTTGGAAGTACGGAGATATTCCATTTTTTCGCTGAGATTCGACCAAAAGTAAGTACAATATTCGATGAAAGCTGTGTGACTTTTTGTGTTCGAAGCTGAATATCTCTGCGATGGTTTACCGGGGAGAGAAATGGAAACTATGTCCGTAATCTCCGTCAGGCGCTCGTGCTTTTTCATGCTGCATGTTTGTAGGTAGCACGTTGCTAACGGAGTGTAGCAGCCTTTTTCTCCGGTCTGTCCCAGTCATATCGAGTATGATTTATGATATTTTGTTATTTGTTTGCTTGGCTGATGGGAGATGTGTTTGTCTCATGTAGAAGTGACCTAGTTCATGTTGTTCCCAGGACGCTGAGGTTTCTGCAGAACTATAACATCACTATATTCGTTCTTCGTGGGTTCTCTGCCAGTTACTTTTAACACAAAACTCTCTAAGTTTTGATGTACTCTGCGTCCAAATGGGGGACCCTCGGGTGTATCTGGTTTAAGGGTGAATGTGAAAGTGCTAAGAACTAACCAAATTCACAACTCACTCATGGTCACAGGCAGACCTCCATGAATGGATTTGGGAACGGTAGACCCTGATTTGCATGTGGCTTGTGTAAACCAAGACGGATGAAATTAGATTTGTTGGCTAAGTGTAAATGAAAGTGTCCGAATATATGGGAGGTTAACGACAACTGTGCTAAAGTACATGTTCCCAGAACATGCAGGCCACCAAACGCACTAATGGCAACAATCACAATGTGAACCTCCATGAATTAGGAAAGACCAAATACACATGTCAAATCTACATTAAACTCGAAGCCTGAACAGGGACTTGAACCCCGGACCCTCAGATTAAGAGTCTGATGCTCTGCCGACTGAGCCATCCAGGCTTCAAAGAAGGCTTTCTTTCTAACGAAGGTGTGTTTGGGAGAAAACCATAAGAACTTTGGTCATTACCTCAGGTTACGGACTGGAGGTGGGTTGACGCAAAGTTGAATGTAGCCTTGGACAATGACATATGTTAAAGGGGAATCTGAAAGTGCTAAGAACTAACCAAATTCACAACTCACTCATGGCCACAGGCAGACCTCCAAGAATGGATTTGGGAACGGTAGACCCTGATTTGCATGTGGCTTGTGTAAACCAAGACGGATGAAATTAGATTTGTTGGCTAAGTGTAAATGAAAGTGTCCGAATATATGGGAGGTTAACGACAACTGTGCTAAAGTACATGTTCCCAGAACATGCAGGCCACCAAATGCACTAATGGCAACAATCACAACTTGAACCTCCATGAATTAGGAAAGACCAAATACACATGTCAAATCTACATTAAACTTGAAGCCTGAACAGGGACTTGAACCCCGGACCCTCAGATTAAGAGTCTGATGCTCTGCCGACTGAGCCATCCAGGCTTCGAAAAAGGCATTCTTTCTAACGAAAGTGTGTTTGGGAGAAAACCATAAGAACTTCGTCCATGACCTCAGATTCTGGACTGGAGGAGAGTTGACACAGAGTTGAATGTAGCCTTGGACAATCACAGATGTTAAGGGTGAATGTGAAAGTGCAAAGAACTAACCAAATTCACAACTCACTCATGGCCACAGGCAGACCTCCATGAGTGGATTTGGGAACGGTAGACCCTGATTTGCATGTGGCTTCTGTAAACTAAGACGGATGAAATTAGATTTATTGGCTAAGTGTAAATGAAAGTGTCCTAATAAATGGGCCGTTAGCGACAACTGTACTAAAGTACATGTTCCCAGAACATGCGGCACACCAAATGCACCAATGACAATGTGAACCTCCATAAATGACGACAAACCTAACGGACAAGTCACAATAACATTAAACATCACGCCTGAACAGGGACTTGAACCCTGGACCCTCAGATTAAAAGTCTGATGCTCTGCCGACTGAGCAATCCAGGGTTCAAAAAAGGCATTCTTTCTAACTAAAGTGTGTTTGGGAGAAAGCCATAAGAACTTCGTCCATGACCTCAGATTCAGGACTGGAGGAGGGTTGACGCAAAGTTGAATGTAGCCTTGGACAATCACAGATGTTAAAGGTGAATGTGAAAGTGCAAAGAACTAACCAAATTCACAACTCACTCATGGCCACAGGCAGACCTCCATGAGTGGATTTGGGAACGGTAGACCCTGATTTGCATGTGGCTTCTGTAAACTAAGACGGATGAAATTAGATTTATTGGCTAAGTGTAAATGAAAGTGTCCTAATAAATGGGACGTTAGCGACAACTGTACTAAAGTACATGTTCCCAGAACATGCGGCCCACCAAATGCACCAATGACAATGTGAACCTCCATAAATGACGACAAACCTAACGGACAAGTCACAATAACATTAAACATCATGCCTGAACAGGGACTTGAACCCTGGACCCTCAGATTAAAAGTCTGATGCTCTGCCGACTGAGCCATCCAGGCTTCGAAAAAGACATTCTTTCTAACAAAAGTGTGTTTGGGAGAAAACCATAAGAACTTTGGTCATTACCTCAGGTTACGGACTGGAGGTGGGTTGACGCAAAGTTGAATGTAGCCTTGGACAATCACATATGTTAAAGGGGAATCTGAAAGTGCTAAGAACTAACCAAATTCACAACTCACTCATGGCCACAGGCAGACCTCCAAGAATGGATTTGGGAACGGTAGACCCTGATTTGCATGTGGCTTGTGTAAACCAAGACGGATGAAATTAGATTTATTGGCTAAGTGTAAATGAAAGTGTGCTAATAAATGTGCCGTTAGCGACAACTGTACTAAAGTACATGTTCCCAGAACATGCAGGCCACCAAACGCACTAATGGCAACAATCACAATGTGAACCTCCATGAATTAGGAAAGACCAAATACACATGTCAAATCTACATTAAACATCACGCCTGAACAGGTACTTGAACCCTGGACCCTCAGATTAAAAGTCTGATGCTCTGCCGACTGAGCCATCCAGGCTTCGAAAATGGAATTCTTTCTAACGAAAGTGTGTTTGGGAGAAAACCATAAGAACTTTGTCCATTCCCTCAGATTCAGGACTGGAGGAGGGTTGACGCAAAGTTGAATGTAGCCTTGGACAATCACAGATGTTAAAGGGGAATCTGAAAGTGCAAAGAACTAACCAAATTCACAACTCACTCATGGCCACAGGCAGACCTCCATGAGTGGATTTGGGAACGGTAGACCCTGATTTGCATGTGGCTTCTGTAAACTAAGACGGATGAAATTAGATTTATTGGCAAAGTGTAAATGAAAGTGTGCTAATAAATGTGCCGTTAGCGACAACTGTACTAAAGTACATGTTCCCAGAACATGCGGTCCACCAAATGCACCAATGACAATGTGAACCTCCATAAATGACGACAAACATAACGGACAAGTCACAATAACATCACGCCTGAACAGGGACTTGAACCCTGGACCCTCAGATTAAAAGTCTGATGCTCTGCCGACTGAGCCATCCAGGCTTCGAAAATGGCATTCTTTCTAACCAAAGTGTTTTTGGGAGAAAACCATAAGAACTTTGTCCATTACCTCAGATTCTGGACTGGAGGAGGGTTGACGCAAAGTTGAATGTAGCCTTGGACAATCACAGATGTTAAAGGGGAATCTGAAAGTGCAGAGAACTAACCAAATTTACAACTCACTCATGGCCACAGGCAGACCTCCATGAGTGGATTTGGGAACGGTAGACCCTGATTTGCATGTGGCTTCTGTAAACTAAGACGATTGAAATTAGATTTGTTGGCTAAGTGTAAATGAAAGTGTCCGAATATATGGGACGTTAACGACAACTGTGCTAAAGTACATGTTCCCAGAACATGCGGTCAACCAAATGCATTAATGGAAACATTCACAATGTGAACCTCCATGAATTAGGAAAGACCAAATACACATGTCAAACCTACATTACACTTGAAGCCTGAACAGGGACTTGAACCCTGGACCCTCAGATTAAGAGTCTGATGCTCTGCCGACTGAGCCATCCAGGCTTTGAAAAAAGTATTCTTTCTAACTAAAGTGTGTTTGGGAGAAAGCCATAAGAACTTTGTCCATTACCTCAGATTCAGGACTGGAGGAGGGTTGACGCAAAGTTGAATGTAGCCTTGGACAATCACAGATGTTAAAGGTGAATGTGAAAGTGCAAAGAACTAACCAAATTCACAACTCACTCATGGCCACAGGTAGACCTCCATGAGTGGATTTGGGAACGGTAGACCCTGATTTGCATGTGGCTTCTGTAAACTAAGACGGATGAAATTAGATCTATTGGCTAAGTGTAAATGAAAGTGTCCTAATAAATGGGCCGTTAGCGACAACTGTACTAAAGTACATGTTCCCAGAACATGCGGTCCACCAAATGCACCAATGACAATGTGAACCTCCATAAATGACGACAAACCTAACGGACAAGTCACAATAACATTAAACATCACGCCTGAACAGGGACTTGAACCCTGGACCCTCAGATTAAAAGTCTGATGCTCTGCCGACTGAGCCATCCAGGCTTCGAAAATGGCATTCTTTCTAACGAAAGTGTGTTTGGGAGAAAACTATAAGAACTTTGTCCATTCCCTCAGATTCAGGACTGGAGGAGGGTTGACGCAAAGTTGAATGTAGCCTTGGACAATCACAGATGTTAAAGGGGAATCTGAAAATGCAAAGAACTAACCAAATTCACAACTCACTCATGGCCACAGGCAGACCTCCATGAGTGGATTTGGGAACGGTAGACCCTGATTTGCATGTGGCTTCTGTAAACTAAGACGGATGAAATTAGATTTATTGGCTAAGTGTAAATGAAAGTGTCCTAATAAATGTGAGGTTAACGACAACTGTGCTAAAGTACATGTTCCCAGAACATGCGGTCCACCAAATGCATTAATGGAAACATTCACAATGTGAACCTCCATGAATTAGGAAAGACCAAACACCTACATTACACTTGAAGCCTGAACAGGGACTTGAACCCTGGACCCTCAGATTAAGAGTCTGATGCTCTGCCGACTGAGCCATCCAGGCTTCGACAAAAGTATGCTTTCTAACTAAAGTGTGTTTGGGAGAAAGCCATAAGAACTTTGTCCATTACCTCAGATTCAGGACTGGAGGAGGGTTGACGCAAAGTTGAATGTAGCCTTGGACAATCACAGATGTTAAAGGTGAATGTGAAAGTGCAAAGAACTAACCAAATTCACAACTCACTCATGGCCACAGGCAGACCTCCATGAGTGGATTTGGGAACGGTAGACCCTGATTTGCATGTGGCTTCTGTAAACTAAGACGGATGAAATTAGATTTATTGGCTAAGTGTAAATGAAAGTGTCCTAATAAATGGGCCGTTAGCGACAACTGTACTAAAGTACATGTTCCCAGAACATGCGGTCCACCAAATGCACCAATGACAATGTGAACCTCCATAAATGACGACAAACCTAACGGACAAGTCACAATAACATTAAACATCACGCCTGAACAGGGACTTGAACCCTGGACCCTCAGATTAAAAGTCTGATGCTCTGCAGACTGAGCCATCCAGGCTTCGAAAATGGCATTCTTTCTAACGAAAGTGTGTTTGGGAGAAAACCATAAGAACTTTGTCCATTACCTCAGATTCAGGACTGGAGGAGGGTTGACGCAAAGTTGAATGTAGCCTTGGACAATCACAGATGTTAAAGGGGAATCTGAAAGTGCAAAGAACTAACCAAATTCACAACTCACTCATGGCCACAGGCAGACCTCCATGAGTGGATTTGGGAACGGTAGACCCTGATTTGCATGTGTCTTCTGTAAACGAAGACGGATGAAATTAGATTTATTGGCTAAGTTTAAATGAAAGTGTCCTAATAAATGGGACAATTGCGACAACTGTACTAAAGTAGATGTTCCCAGAACATGCGGTCCACCAAATGCATTAATGGCAACATTCACAATGTGAACCTCCATGAATTAGGAAAGACCAAATACACATGTCAAACCTACATTAAACTTGAAGCCTGAACAGGGACTTGAACCCTGGACCCTCAGATTAAGAGTCTGATGCTCTGCCAACTGAGCCATCCAGGCTTCGAAAAAAGTATTCTTTCTAACGAAAGTGTGTTTGGGAGAAAACCATAAGAACTTCGTCCATGACCTCAGATTATGGACTGGAGGAGAGTTGACACAAAGTTGAATGTAGCCTTGGACAATCACAGATGTTAAAGATGAATGTGAAAGTGCTAAGAACTAACCAAATTCACAACTCACTCATGGCCACAGGCAGACCTCCATGAGTGGATTTGGGAACGGTAATCCCTGATTTGCATGTGGCTTCTGTAAACTAAAACGGATGAAATTAGATTTATTGGCTAAGTTTAAATGAAAGTGTCCTAATAAATGGGACAATTGCGACAACTGTACTAAAATAGATGTTCCCAGAACACGCGGTCCACCAAATGCATTAATGGCAACATTCACAATGTGAACCTCCATGAATCAGGATAGACCAAATACACATGTCAAACCTACATTAAACTTGAAGCATGAACAGGGACTTGAACCCTGGACCCTCAGATTAAGAGTCTGATGCTCTGCCGACTGAGCCATCCAGGCTTCGAAAAAAGTATTCTTTCTAACTAAAGTGTGTTTGGGAGAAAGCCATAAGAACTTCGTCCATGACCTCAGATTCAGGACTGGAGGAGGGTTGACGCAAAGTTGAATGTAGCCTTGGACAATCACAGATGTTAAAGGTGAATGTGAAAGTGCAAAGAACTAACCAAATTCACAACTCACTCATGGCCACAGGCAGACCTCCATGAGTGGATTTGGGAACGGTAGACCCTGATTTGCATGTGGCTTCTGTAAACTAAGACGGATGAAATTAGATTTATTGGCTAAGTGTAAATGAAAGTGTCCTAATAAATGGGACGTTAGCGACAACTGTACTAAAGTACATGTTCCCAGAACATGCGGCCCACCAAATGCACCAATGACAATGTGAACCTCCATAAATGACGACAAACCTAACGGACAAGTCACAATAACATTAAACATCACGCCTGAACAGGGACTTGAACCCTGGACCCTCAGATTAAAAGTCTGATGCTCTGCCAACTGAGCCATCCAGGCTTCGAAAAAGACATTCTTTCTAACGAAAGTGTGTTTGGGAGAAAACCATAAGAACTTTGGTCATTACCTCAGGTTACGGACTGGAGGTGGGTTGACGCAAAGTTGAATGTAGCCTTGGACAATCACATATGTTAAAGGGGAATCTGAAAGTGCTAAGAACTAACCAAATTCACAACTCACTCATGGCCACAGGCAGACCTCCAAGAATGGATTTGGGAACGGTAGACCCTGATTTGCATGTGGCTTGTGTAAACCAAGACGGATGAAATTAGATTTATTGGCTAAGTGTAAATGAAAGTGTGCTAATAAATGTGCCGTTAGCGACAACTGTACTAAAGTACATGTTCCCAGAACATGCAGGCCACCAAACGCACTAATGGCAACAATCACAATGTGAACCTCCATGAATTAGGAAAGACCAAATACACATGTCAAATCTACATTAAACATCACGCCTGAACAGGTACTTGAACCCTGGACCCTCAGATTAAAAGTCTGATGCTCTGCCGACTGAGCCATCCAGGCTTCGAAAATGGAATTCTTTCTAACGAAAGTGTGTTTGGGAGAAAACCATAAGAACTTTGTCCATTCCCTCAGATTCAGGACTGGAGGAGGGTTGACGCAAAGTTGAATGTAGCCTTGGACAATCACAGATGTTAAAGGGGAATCTGAAAGTGCAGAGAACTAACCAAATTCACAACTCACTCATGGCCACAGGCAGACCTCCATGAGTGGATTTGGGAACGGTAGACCCTGATTTGCATGTGGCTTCTGTAAACTAAGACGATTGAAATTAGATTTGTTGGCTAAGTGTAAATGAAAGTGTCCGAATATATGGGACGTTAACGACAACTGTGCTAAAGTACATGTTCCCAGAACATGCGGTCCACCAAATGCATTAATGGAAACATTCACAATGTGAACCTCCATGAATTAGGAAAGACCAAATACACATGTCAAACCTACATTACACTTGAAGCCTGAACAGGGACTTGAACCCTGGACCCTCAGATTAAGAGTCTGATGCTCTGCCGACTGAGCCATCCAGGCTTTGAAAAAAGTATTCTTTCTAACTAAAGTGTGTTTGGGAGAAAGCCATAAGAACTTTGTCCATTACCTCAGATTCAGGACTGGAGGAGGGTTGACGCAAAGTTGAATGTAGCCTTGGACAATCACAGATGTTAAAGGTGAATGTGAAAGTGCAAAGAACTAACCAAATTCACAACTCACTCATGGCCACAGGTAGACCTCCATGAGTGGATTTGGGAACGGTAGACCCTGATTTGCATGTGGCTTCTGTAAACTAAGACGGATGAAATTAGATCTATTGGCTAAGTGTAAATGAAAGTGTCCTAATAAATGGGCCGTTAGCGACAACTGTACTAAAGTACATGTTCCCAGAACATGCGGTCCACCAAATGCACCAATGACAATGTGAACCTCCATAAATGACGACAAACCTAACGGACAAGTCACAATAACATTAAACATCACGCCTGAACAGGGACTTGAACCCTGGACCCTCAGATTAAAAGTCTGATGCTCTGCCGACTGAGCCATCCAGGCTTCGAAAATGGCATTCTTTCTAACGACAGTGTGTTTGGGAGAAAACTATAAGAACTTTGTCCATTCCCTCAGATTCAGGACTGGAGGAGGGTTGACGCAAAGTTGAATGTAGCCTTGGACAATCACAGATGTTAAAGGGGAATCTGAAAATGCAAAGAACTAACCAAATTCACAACTCACTCATGGCCACAGGCAGACCTCCATGAGTGGATTTGGGAACGGTAGACCCTGATTTGCATGTGGCTTCTGTAAACTAAGACGGATGAAATTAGATTTATTGGCTAAGTGTAAATGAAAGTGTCCTAATAAATGTGAGGTTAACGACAACTGTGCTAAAGTACATGTTCCCAGAACATGCGGTCCACCAAATGCATTAATGGCAACATTCACAATGTGAACCTCCATGAATTAGGAAAGACCAAACACCTACATTACACTTGAAGCCTGAACAGGGACTTGAACCCTGGACCCTCAGATTAAGAGTCTGATGCTCTGCCGACTGAGCCATCCAGGCTTCGACAAAAGTATGCTTTCTAACTAAAGTGTGTTTGGGAGAAAGCCATAAGAACTTTGTCCATTACCTCAGATTCAGGACTGGAGGAGGGTTGACGCAAAGTTGAATGTAGCCTTGGACAATCACAGATGTTAAAGGTGAATGTGAAAGTGCAAAGAACTAACCAAATTCACAACTCACTCATGGCCACAGGCAGACCTCCATGAGTGGATTTGGGAACGGTAGACCCTGATTTGCATGTGGCTTCTGTAAACTAAGACGGATGAAATTAGATTTATTGGCTAAGTGTAAATGAAAGTGTCCTAATAAATGGGCCGTTAGCGACAACTGTACTAAAGTACATGTTCCCAGAACATGCGGTCCACCAAATGCACCAATGACAATGTGAACCTCCATAAATGACGACAAACCTAACGGACAAGTCACAATAACATTAAACATCACGCCTGAACAGGGACTTGAACCCTGGACCCTCAGATTAAAAGTCTGATGCTCTGCAGACTGAGCCATCCAGGCTTCGAAAATGGCATTCTTTCTAACGAAAGTGTGTTTGGGAGAAAACCATAAGAACTTTGTCCATTACCTCAGATTCAGGACTGGAGGAGGGTTGACGCAAAGTTGAATGTAGCCTTGGACAATCACAGATGTTAAAGGGGAATCTGAAAGTGCAAAGAACTAACCAAATTCACAACTCACTCATGGCCACAGGCAGACCTCCATGAGTGGATTTGGGAATGGTAATCCCTGATTTGCATGTGTCTTCTGTAAACGAAGACGGATGAAATTAGATTTATTGGCTAAGTTTAAATGAAAGTGTCCTAATAAATGGGACAATTGCGACAACTGTACTAAAGTAGATGTTCCCAGAACATGCGGTCCACCAAATGCATTAATGGCAACATTCACAATGTGAACCTCCATGAATTAGGAAAGACCAAATACACATGTCAAACCTACATTAAACTTGAAGCCTGAACAGGGACTTGAACCCTGGACCCTCAGATTAAGAGTCTGATGCTCTGCCAACTGAGCCATCCAGGCTTCGAAAAAAGTATTCTTTCTAACGAAAGTGTGTTTGGGAGAAAACCATAAGAACTTCGTCCATGACCTCAGATTATGGACTGGAGGAGAGTTGACACAAAGTTGAATGTAGCCTTGGACAATCACAGATGTTAAAGATGAATGTGAAAGTGCTAAGAACTAACCAAATTCACAACTCACTCATGGCCACAGGCAGACCTCCATGAGTGGATTTGGGAACGGTAATCCCTGATTTGCATGTGGCTTCTGTAAACTAAAACGGATGAAATTAGATTTATTGGCTAAGTTTAAATGAAAGTGTCCTAATAAATGGGACAATTGCGACAACTGTACTAAAATAGATGTTCCCAGAACACGCGGTCCACCAAATGCATTAATGGCAACATTCACAATGTGAACCTCCATGAATCAGGATAGACCAAATACACATGTCAAACCTACATTAAACTTGAAGCATGAACAGGGACTTGAACCCTGGACCCTCAGATTAAGAGTCTGATGCTCTGCCGACTGAGCCATCCAGGCTTCGAAAAAAGTATTCTTTCTAACTAAAGTGTGTTTGGGAGAAAGCCATAAGAACTTCGTCCATGACCTCAGATTCAGGACTGGAGGAGGGTTGACGCAAAGTTGAATGTAGCCTTGGACAATCACAGATGTTAAAGGTGAATGTGAAAGTGCAAAGAACTAACCAAATTCACAACTCACTCATGGCCACAGGCAGACCTCCATGAGTGGATTTGGGAACGGTAGACCCTGATTTGCATGTGGCTTCTGTAAACTAAGACGGATGAAATTAGATTTATTGGCTAAGTGTAAATGAAAGTGTCCTAATAAATGGGACGTTAGCGACAACTGTACTAAAGTACATGTTCCCAGAACATGCGGCCCACCAAATGCACCAATGACAATGTGAACCTCCATAAATGACGACAAACCTAACGGACAAGTCACAATAACATTAAACATCACGCCTGAACAGGGACTTGAACCCTGGACCCTCAGATTAAAAGTCTGATGCTCTGCCAACTGAGCCATCCAGGCTTCGAAAAAGACATTCTTTCTAACGAAAGTGTGTTTGGGAGAAAACCATAAGAACTTTGGTCATTACCTCAGGTTACGGACTGGAGGTGGGTTGACGCAAAGTTGAATGTAGCCTTGGACAATCACATATGTTAAAGGGGAATCTGAAAGTGCTAAGAACTAACCAAATTCACAACTCACTCATGGCCACAGGCAGACCTCCAAGAATGGATTTGGGAACGGTAGACCCTGATTTGCATGTGGCTTGTGTAAACCAAGACGGATGAAATTAGATTTATTGGCTAAGTGTAAATGAAAGTGTGCTAATAAATGTGCCGTTAGCGACAACTGTACTAAAGTACATGTTCCCAGAACATGCAGGCCACCAAACGCACTAATGGCAACAATCACAATGTGAACCTCCATGAATTAGGAAAGACCAAATACACATGTCAAATCTACATTAAACATCACGCCTGAACAGGTACTTGAACCCTGGACCCTCAGATTAAAAGTCTGATGCTCTGCCGACTGAGCCATCCAGGCTTCGAAAATGGAATTCTTTCTAACGAAAGTGTGTTTGGGAGAAAACCATAAGAACTTTGTCCATTCCCTCAGATTCAGGACTGGAGGAGGGTTGACGCAAAGTTGAATGTAGCCTTGGACAATCACAGATGTTAAAGGGGAATCTGAAAGTGCAAAGAACTAACCAAATTCACAACTCACTCATGGCCACAGGCAGACCTCCATGAGTGGATTTGGGAACGGTAGACCCTGATTTGCATGTGGCTTCTGTAAACTAAGACGGATGAAATTAGATTTATTGGCTAAGTGTAAATGAAAGTGTGCTAATAAATGTGCCGTTAGCGACAACTGTACTAAAGTACATGTTCCCAGAACATGCGGTCCACCAAATGCACCAATGACAATGTGAACCTCCATAAATGACGACAAACATAACGGACAAGTCACAATAACATCACGCCTGAACAGGGACTTGAACCCTGGACCCTCAGATTAAAAGTCTGATGCTCTGCCGACTGAGCCATCCAGGCTTCGAAAATGGCATTCTTTCTAACCAAAGTGTTTTTGGGAGAAAACCATAAGAACTTTGTCCATTACCTCAGATTCTGGACTGGAGGAGGGTTGACGCAAAGTTGAATGTAGCCTTGGACAATCACAGATGTTAAAGGGGAATCTGAAAGTGCAGAGAACTAACCAAATTCACAACTCACTCATGGCCACAGGCAGACCTCCATGAGTGGATTTGGGAACGGTAGACCCTGATTTGCATGTGGCTTCTGTAAACTAAGACGATTGAAATTAGATTTGTTGGCTAAGTGTAAATGAAAGTGTCCGAATATATGGGACGTTAACGACAACTGTGCTAAAGTACATGTTCCCAGAACATGCGGTCCACCAAATGCATTAATGGAAACATTCACAATGTGAACCTCCATGAATTAGGAAAGACCAAATACACATGTCAAACCTACATTACACTTGAAGCCTGAACAGGGACTTGAACCCTGGACCCTCAGATTAAGAGTCTGATGCTCTGCCGACTGAGCCATCCAGGCTTTGAAAAAAGTATTCTTTCTAACTAAAGTGTGTTTGGGAGAAAACCATAAGAACTTTGTCCATTACCTCAGATTCAGGACTGGAGGAGGGTTGACGCAAAGTTGAATGTAGCCTTGGACAATCACAGATGTTAAAGGTGAATGTGAAAGTGCAAAGAACTAACCAAATTCACAACTCACTCATGGCCACAGGTAGACCTCCATGAGTGGATTTGGGAACGGTAGACCCTGATTTGCATGTGGCTTCTGTAAACTAAGACGGATGAAATTAGATCTATTGGCTAAGTGTAAATGAAAGTGTCCTAATAAATGGGCCGTTAGCGACAACTGTACTAAAGTACATGTTCCCAGAACATGCGGTCCACCAAATGCACCAATGACAATGTGAACCTCCATAAATGACAACAAACCTAACGGACAAGTCACAATAACATTAAACATCACACCTGAACAGGGACTTGAACCCTGGACCCTCAGATTAAAAGTCTGATGCTCTGCCGACTGAGCCATCCAGGCTTCGAAAATGGCATTCTTTCTAACGAAAGTGTGTTTGGGAGAAAACTATAAGAACTTTGTCCATTCCCTCAGATTCAGGACTGGAGGAGGGTTGACGCAAAGTTGAATGTAGCCTTGGACAATCACAGATGTTAAAGGGGAATCTGAAAATGCAAAGAACTAACCAAATTCACAACTCACTCATGGCCACAGGCAGACCTCCATGAGTGGATTTGGGAACGGTAGACCCTGATTTGCATGTGGCTTCTGTAAACTAAGACGGATGAAATTAGATTTATTGGCTAAGTGTAAATGAAAGTGTCCTAATAAATGTGAGGTTAACGACAACTGTGCTAAAGTACATGTTCCCAGAACATGCGGTCCACCAAATGCATTAATGGCAACATTCACAATGTGAACCTCCATGAATTAGGAAAGACCAAATACCTACATTACACTTGAAGCCTGAACAGGGACTTGAACCCTGGACCCTCAGATTAAGAGTCTGATGCTCTGCCGACTGAGCCATCCAGGCTTCGACAAAAGTATGCTTTCTAACTAAAGTGTGTTTGGGAGAAAGCCATAAGAACTTTGTCCATTACCTCAGATTCAGGACTGGAGGAGGGTTGACGCAAAGTTGAATGTAGCCTTGGACAATCACAGATGTTAAAGGTGAATGTGAAAGTGCAAAGAACTAACCAAATTCACAACTCACTCATGGCCACAGGCAGACCTCCATGAGTGGATTTGGGAACGGTAGACCCTGATTTGCATGTGGCTTCTGTAAACTAAGACGGATGAAATTAGATTTATTGGCTAAGTGTAAATGAAAGTGTCCTAATAAATGGGCCGTTAGCGACAACTGTACTAAAGTACATGTTCCCAGAACATGCGGTCCACCAAATGCACCAATGACAATGTGAACCTCCATAAATGACGACAAACCTAACGGACAAGTCACAATAACATTAAACATCACGCCTGAACAGGGACTTGAACCCTGGACCCTCAGATTAAAAGTCTGATGCTCTGCAGACTGAGCCATCCAGGCTTCGAAAATGGCATTCTTTCTAACGAAAGTGTGTTTGGGAGAAAACCATAAGAACTTTGTCCATTACCTCAGATTCAGGACTGGAGGAGGGTTGACGCAAAGTTGAATGTAGCCTTGGACAATCACAGATGTTAAAGGGGAATCTGAAAGTGCAAAGAACTAACCAAATTCACAACTCACTCATGGCCACAGGCAGACCTCCATGAGTGGATTTGGGAATGGTAATCCCTGATTTGCATGTGTCTTCTGTAAACGAAGACGGATGAAATTAGATTTATTGGCTAAGTTTAAATGAAAGTGTCCTAATAAATGGGACAATTGCGACAACTGTACTAAAGTAGATGTTCCCAGAACATGCGGTCCACCAAATGCATTAATGGCAACATTCACAATGTGAACCTCCATGAATTAGGATAGACCAAATACACATGTCAAACCTACATTAAACTTGTAGCCTGTACAGGGACTTGAAGCCTGGACCCTCAGATTAAGAGTCTGATGCTCTGCCAACTGAGCCATCCAGGCTTCGAAAAAAGTATTCTTTCTAACGAAAGTGTGTTTGGGAGAAAACCATAAGAACTTCGTCCATGACCTCAGATTATGGACTGGAGGAGAGTTGACACAAAGTTGAATGTAGCCTTGGACAATCACAGATGTTAAAGATGAATGTGAAAGTGCTAAGAACTAACCAAATTCACAACTCACTCATGGCCACAGGCAGACCTCCATGAGTGGATTTGGGAACGGTAATCCCTGATTTGCATGTGGCTTCTGTAAACTAAAACGGATGAAATTAGATTTATTGGCTAAGTTTAAATGAAAGTGTCCTAATAAATGGGACAATTGCGACAACTGTACTAAAATACATGTTCCCAGAACACGCGGTCCACCAAATGCATTAATGGCAACATTCACAATGTGAACCTCCATGAATCAGGATAGACCAAATACACATGTCAAACCTACATTAAACTTGAAGCCTGAACAGGGACTTGAACCCTGGACCCTCAGATTAAGAGTCTGATGCTCTGCCGACTGAGCCATCCAGGCTTCGAAAAAAGTATTCTTTCTAACTAAAGTGTGTTTGGGAGAAAGCCATAAGAACTTCGTCCATGACCTCAGATTCAGGACTGGAGGAGGGTTGACGCAAAGTTGAATGTAGCCTTGGACAATCACAGATGTTAAAGGTGAATGTGAAAGTGCAAAGAACTAACCAAATTCACAACTCACTCATGGCCACAGGCAGACCTCCATGAGTGGATTTGGGAACGGTAGACCCTGATTTGCATGTGGCTTCTGTAAACTAAGACGGATGAAATTAGATTTATTGGCTAAGTGTAAATGAAAGTGTCCTAATAAATGGGCCGTTAGCGACAACTGTACTAAAGTACATGTTCCCAGAACATGCGGTCCACCAAATGCACCAATGACAATGTGAACCTCCATAAATGACGACAAACCTAACGGACAAGTCACAATAACATTAAACATCACACCTGAACAGGGACTTGAACCCTGGACCCTCAGCTTAAAAGTCTGATGCTCTGCCGACTGAGCCATCCAGGCTTCGAAAATGGCATTCTTTCTAACGAAAGTGTTTTTGGGAGAAAACCATAAGAACTTTGTCCATGACCTCAGATTCAGGACTGGAGGAGGGTTGACGCAAAGTTGAATGTAGCCTTGGACAATCACAGATGTTAAAGGGGAATCTGAAAGTGCAAAGAACTAACCAAATTCACAACTCACTCATGGCCACAGGCAGACCTCCATGAGTGGATTTGGGAATGGTAATCCCTGATTTGCATGTGGCTTCTGTAAACTAAGACGGATGAAATTAGATTTATTGGCTAAGTTTAAATGAAAGTGTCCTAATAAATGGGACAATTGCGACAACTGTACTAAAGTAGATGTTCCCAGAACATGCGGTCCACCAAATGCATTAATGGCAACATTCACAATGTGAACCTCCATGAATTAGGATAGACCAAATACACATGTCAAACCTACATTAAACTTGAAGCCTGTACAGGGACTTGAACCCTGGACCCTCAGATTAAGAGTCTGATGCTCTGCCAACTGAGCCATCCAGGCTTCGAAAAAAGTATTCTTTCTAACGAAAGTGTGTTTGGGAGAAAACCATAAGAACTTCGTCCATGACCTCAGATTATGGACTGGAGGAGAGTTGACACAAAGTTGAATGTAGCCTTGGACAATCACAGATGTTAAAGATGAATGTGAAAGTGCTAAGAACTAACCAAATTCACAACTCACTCATGGCCACAGGCAGACCTCCATGAGTGGATTTGGGAACGGTAATCCTTGATTTGCATGTGGCTTCTGTAAACTAAAACGGATGAAATTAGATTTATTGGCTAAGTTTAAATGAAAGTGTCCTAATAAATGGGACAATTGCGACAACTGTACTAAAATAGATGTTCCCAGAACACGCGGTCCACCAAATGCATTAATGGCAACATTCACAATGTGAACCTCCATGAATCAGGATAGACCAAATACACATGTCAAACCTACATTAAACTTGAAGCCTGGACCCTCAGATTAAGAGTCTGATGCTCTGCCAACTGAGCCATCCAGGCTTTGAGAAAGGTATTCTTTCTAACTAAAGTGTGTTTGGGAGAAAACCATAAGAACTTTGGTCATTAACTCAGGTTACGGACTGGAGGAGGGTTGACGCAAAGTTGAATGTAGCCTTGGACAATCACAGATGTTAAAGGTGAATGTGAAAGTGCAAAGAACAAACCAAATTCACAACTCACTCATGGCCACAGGCAGACCTTCATGAGTGGATTTGGGAACGGTAGACCCTGATTTGCATGTGGCTTCTGTAAACTAAGACGGATGAAATTAGATCTATTGGCTAAGTGTAAATGAAAGTGTCCTAATAAATGGGCCGTTAGCGACAACTGTACTAAAGTACATGTTCCCAGAACATGCGGTCCACCAAATGCACCAATGACAATGTGAACCTCCATAAAATGACAACAAACCTAACGGACCAGTCACATTAACATTAAACATCACGCCTGAACAGGGACTTGAACCCTGGACCCTCAGATTAAAAGTCTGATGCTCTGCCGACTGAGCCATCCAGGCTTCGAAAAAGGCATTCTTTCTAACGAAAGTGTGTTTGGGAGAAAACCATAAGAACTTTGTCCATTACCTCAGATTCTGGACTGGAGGAGGGTTGACGCAAAGTTGAATGTAGCCTTGGACAATCACAGATGTTAAAGGGGAATCTGAAAGTGCAAAGAACTAACCAAATTCACAACTCACTCATGGCCACAGGCAGACCTCCATGAGTGGATTTGGGAACGGTAGACCCTGATTGGCATGTGGCTTCTGTCAACTAAGACGGATGAAATTAGATTTATTGGCTAAGTGTAAATGAAAGTGTCCTAATAAATGGGCCGTTAGCGATAACTGTACTAAAGTACATGTTCCCAGAACATGCGGTCCACCAAATGCACCAATGACAATGTGAACCTCCATAAATGACGACAAACCTAACGGACAAGTCACAATAACATTAAACATCACGCCTGAACAGGGACTTGAACCCTGCACCCTCAGATTAAAAGTCTGATGCTCTGCCGACTGAGCCATCCAGGCTTCGAAAATGGCATTCTTTCTAACGAAAGTGTTTTTGGGAGAAAACCATAAGAACTTTGTCCATTACCTCAGATTCAGGACTGGAGGAGGGTTGACGCAAAGTTGAATGTAGCCTTGGACAATCACAGATGTTAAAGGGGAATCTGAAAGTGCAAAGAACTAACCAAATTCACAACTCACTCATGGCCACAGGCAGACCTCCATGAGTGGATTTGGGAATGGTAATCCCTGATTTGCATGTGGCTTCTGTAAACTAAGACGGATGAAATTAGATTTATTGGCTAAGTTTAAATGAAAGTGTCCTAATAAATGGGACAATTGCGACAACTGTACTAAAGTAGATGTTCCCAGAACATGCGGTCCACCAAATGCATTAATGGCAACATTCACAATGTGAACCTCCATGAATTAGGATAGACCAAATACACATGTCAAACCTACATTAAACTTGAAGCCTGTACAGGGACTTGAACCCTGGACCCTCAGATTAAGAGTCTGATGCTCTGCCAACTGAGCCATCCAGGCTTCGAAAAAAGTATTCTTTCTAACGAAAGTGTGTTTGGGAGAAAACCATAAGAACTTCGTCCATGACCTCAGATTATGGACTGGAGGAGAGTTGACACAAAGTTGAATGTAGCCTTGGACAATCACAGATGTTAAAGATGAATGTGAAAGTGCTAAGAACTAACCAAATTCACAACTCACTCATGGCCACAGGCAGACCTCCATGAGTGGATTTGGGAACGGTAATCCTTGATTTGCATGTGGCTTCTGTAAACTAAAACGGATGAAATTAGATTTATTGGCTAAGTTTAAATGAAAGTGTCCTAATAAATGGGACAATTGCGACAACTGTACTAAAATAGATGTTCCCAGAACACGCGGTCCACCAAATGCATTAATGGCAACATTCACAATGTGAACCTCCATGAATCAGGATAGACCAAATACACATGTCAAACCTACATTAAACTTGAAGCCTGAACAGGGACTTGAACCCTGGACCCTCAGATTAAGAGTCTGATGCTCTGCCAACTGAGCCATCCAGGCTTTGAGAAAGGTATTCTTTCTAACTAAAGTGTGTTTGGGAGAAAACCATAAGAACTTTGGTCATTAACTCAGGTTACGGACTGGAGGAGGGTTGACGCAAAGTTGAATGTAGCCTTGGACAATCACAGATGTTAAAGGGGAATCTGAAAGTGCAAAGAACTAACCAAATTCACAACTCACTCATGGCCACAGGCAGACCTCCATGAGTGGATTTGGGAACGGTAGACCCTGATTTGCATGTGGCTTCTGTAAACTAAGACGGATGAAATTAGATTTATTGGCTAAATGTAAATGAAAGTGTCCTAATAAATGGGCCGTTAGCGATAACTGTACTAAAGTACATGTTCCCAGAACATGCGGTCCACCAAATGCACCAATGACAATGTGAACCTCCATAAATGACGACAAACCTAACGGACAAGTCACAATAACATTAAACATCACACCTGAACAGGGACTTGAACCCTGCACCCTCAGATTAAAAGTCTGATGCTCTGCCGACTGAGCCAACCAGGCTTCGAAAATGGCATTCTTTCTAACGACAGTGTTTTTGGGAGAAAACCATAAGAACTTTGTCCATTACCTCAGATTCAGGACTGGAGGAGGGTTGACGCAAAGTTGAATGTAGCCTTGGACAATCACAGATGTTAAAGGTGAATGTGAAAGTGCAAAGAACTAACCAAATTCACAACTCACTCATGGCCACAGGCAGACCTCCATGAGTGGATTTGGGAACGGTAGACCCTGATTGGCATGTGGCTTCTGTCAACTAAGACGGATGAAATTAGATTTATTGGCTAAGTGTAAATGAAAGTGTCCTAATAAATGGGCCGTTAGCGACAACTGTACTAAAGTACATGTTCCCAGAACATGCGGTCCACCAAATGCACCAATGACAATGTGAACCTCCATAAATGACGAAAAACCTAACGGACAAGTCACAATAACATTAAACATCACGCCTGAACAGGGACTTGAACCCTGGACCCTCAGATTAAAAGTCTGATGCTCTGCCGACTGAGCCATCCAGGCTTCGAAAATGGCATTCTTTCTAACGAAAGTGTTTTTGGGAGAAAACCATAAGAACTTTGTCCATTACCTCAGATTCAGGACTGGAGGAGGGTTGACGCAAAGTTGAATGTAGCCTTGGACAATCACAGATGTTAAAGGGGAATCTGAAAGTGCAAAGAACTAACCAAATTCACAACTCACTCATGGCCACAGGCAGACCTCCATGAGTGGATTTGGGAATGGTAATCCCTGATTTGCATGTGGCTTCTGTAAACTAAGACGGATGAAATTAGATTTATTGGCTAAGTTTAAATGAAAGTGTCCTAATAAATGGGACAATTGCGACAACTGTACTAAAGTAGATGTTCCCAGAACATGCGGTCCACCAAATGCATTAATGGCAACATTCACAATGTGAACCTCCATGAATTAGGATAGACCAAATACACATGTCAAACCTACATTAAACGTGAAGCCTGTACAGGGACTTGAACCCTGGACCCTCAGATTAAGAGTCTGATGCTCTGCCAACTGAGCCATCCAGGCTTTGAAAAAAGTATTCTTTCTAACGAAAGTGTGTTTGGGAGAAAACCATAAGAACTTCGTCCATGACCTCAGATTATGGACTGGAGGAGAGTTGACACAAAGTTGAATGTAGCCTTGGACAATCACAGATGTTAAAGATGAATGTGAAAGTGCTAAGAACTAACCAAATTCACAACTCACTCATGGCCACAGGCAGACCTCCATGAGTGGATTTGGGAACGGTAATCCTTGATTTGCATGTGGCTTCTGTAAACTAAAACGGATGAAATTAGATTTATTGGCTAAGTTTAAATGAAAGTGTCCTAGTAAATGGGACAATTGCGACAACTGTACTAAAATAGATGTTCCCAGAACACACGGTCCACCAAATGCATTAATGGCAACATTCACAATGTGAACCTCCATGAATCAGGATAGACCAAATACACATGTCAAACCTACATTAAACTTGAAGCCTGAACAGGGACTTGAACCCTGGACCCCCAGATTAAGAGTCTGATGCTCTGCCAACTGAGCCATCCAGGCTTTGAGAAAGGTATTCTTTCTAACTAAAGTGTGTTTGGGAGAAAACCATAAGAACTTTGTCCGTTACCTCAGATTCTGGACTGGAGGAGGGTTGACGCAAAGTTGAATGTAGCCTTGGACAATCACAGATGTTAAAGGGGAATCTGAAAGTGCAAAGAACTAACCAAATTCACAACTCACTCATGGCCACAGGCAGACCTCCATGAGTGGATTTGGGAACGGTAGACCCTGATTTGCATGTGGCTTCTGTAAACTAAGACGGATGAAATTAGATTTATTGGCTAAATGTAAATGAAAGTATCCTAATAAATGGGCCGTTAGCGATAACTGTACTAAAGTACATGTTCCCAGAACATGCGGTCCACCAAATGCACCAATGACAATGTGAACCTCCATAAATGACGACAAACCTAACGGACAAGTCACAATAACATTAAACATCACGCCTGAACAGGGACTTGAACCCTCCACCCTCAGATTAAAAGTCTGATGCTCTGCCGACTGAGCCATCCAGGCTTCGAAAATGGCATTCTTTCTAACGACAGTGTTTTTGGGAGAAAACCATAAGAACTTTGTCCATTACCTCAGATTCAGGACTGGAGGAGGGTTGACGCAAAGTTGAATGTAGCCTTGGACAATCACAGATGTTAAAGGGGAATCTGAAAGTGCAAAGAACTAACCAAATTCACAACTCACTCATGGCCACAGGCAGACCTCCATGAGTGGATTTTGGAACGGTTGACCCTGATTCGCATGTGGCTTGTGTAAACCAAGACGGATGAAATTTGATTTGTTGGCTAAGTGTAAATGAAAGTGTCTGAATATATAGGACGTTAACGACAACTGTGCTAAAGTACATGTTCCCAGAACATGCGGTCCACCAAATGCATTAACGGCAACATTCACAATGTGAACCTCCATGAATTAGGAAAGACCAAATACACATGTCAAACCTACATTACACTTGAAGCCTGAACAGGGACTTGAACCCTGGACCCTCAGATTAAGAGTCTGATGGTCTGCCAACTGAGCCATCCAGGCTTCGAAAACGGCATTCTTTCTAGAAAGTTGAGAAATTGTTTTGAAGGACTTCCTACAAACAATGAATCCAGTAACATGTCTGCCAACTGGATACAGACACATGGTAAGATTAAACAGGTTGATAATGTAGAGGCTTACAAATGCTGCTGTTGCAGTAGTAGTGGAGTATTTTGTCAAATGCCTGCTCCTTAACATACAAAGCATTGCTGACCTTTCTTTCACAATATCATGTAACAGGCAACGGAACCAGTGAAAGACAGTTGCTGTCAGAAGTTGGATTCGAATCCACGCCGTCAATGGAGACTGCGACCTTGGACCGCTCGGCCATCCTGACTGGAAACAACCCTAAATTCAATGGAATTTATCATAGATATCACAATATATGACATTGAAAAAATCATGAGACCTGATGCAAGATGGCCACCCCAGTCCCAGGACTGCCATCGTACTTTTAGTTAGATGCGGAAAGGTTGCAGTTTGACCTTTACTGTAGCTTAAAGTCAGGTTCCACAGAGATTCGAACTCAGATCACTGGATTCAGAGTCCAGAGTGTTAACCATTACACCATGGAACCACTATGCCCCAGAGAAATACACAGTTTTGGTAGACAGTTTCTTATTTGGCATCCGCTAGTATGCTATCTGTGCAGGGAATAGGACAAAGAAGGCATACACTGGTACCAATGACAAGCAAGCTAACAAGACACAGCAACCGCTTCAGGCTAACTTAAGAATTTTAGTAAGCTCAGCAGAGGATTTGGGAAATGGCAAGTCGAGAAATTGTTTTGAAGGACTTCCTACAAAAAATGAATCCAGTAACATGTCTGCCAACTGTATACAGACACATGGTAAGATTACACAGGTTGATAATGTGGAGGCTTACAAATGCTGCAGTTGCAGTAGTAGTGGAGGTTTTTGTCAAATGCCTGCTCCTTAACATACAAAGCATTGCTGAGCTGACCTTTCTTTCACAATATCATGTAACAGGTAACGGAATCAGTTGCTGTCAGAAGTTGGATTCGAACGCACGCCTCCAGTGGAGACTGCGACCTTAACACAGCGCCTTCGACCGCTCGGCCATCCTGACTGGAAACAACCCTAAATTCAATGGAATTTATCATAGATATCATAATATATGACATTGAAAACATCATGAGACCTGATGCAAGATGGCCGCCCCAGTCCCAGGACAACCATCGTACTTTTAGTTAGATGCGGAAAGGTTGCAGTTTGACCTTTACTCGAGCTTAAAGTCAGGTTCTACTGAGATTTCTACTCAGATCATTGGATTCAGAGTCGAGAGTGCTAACCATTACACCATGGAACCACTATGCCCCAGAGAAATACACAGTTTTGGTAGACAGTTTTGTATTTGGCATCCGCTAGTATGCTATCTGTGCAGGGAATAGGACAAAGAAGGCATACACTGGTACCAATGACAAGGAAGCTAACAAGACACAGCAACCGCTTCAGGCTAACTTAAGAATTTTAGTAAGCTCAGCAGAGGATTTGGGAAATGGCAAGTTGAGAAATTGTTTTGAAGGACTTCCTACAAACAATGAATCCAGTAACATGTCTGCCAACTGTATACAGACACATGGTAAGATTACACAGGTTGATAATGTAGAGGCTTACAAATGCTGCAGTTGCAGTAGTAGCAGACTATTTTGTCAAATGCCTGCTCCTTAACATACAAAGCATTGCTGACCTTTCTTTCACAATATCAAGTAACAGAACCAGGGAAAAACAGTTGCTGTCAGAAGTGGGATTCGAACCCACGCCTCCAGTGGAGACTGCGACCTGAACGCAGCTCCTTGGACCGCTCGGCCATCCTGACTGGAAACAACTCTAAATTCAATGGAATTTATCATAGATATCATAATATATGACATTGAAAACATCATGAGACTTGAAGCAAGATGGCCGCACTAGTCCCATGACTGCCATCGTACTTTTAGTTAGATGCGGAAAGGTTGCAGTTTGACCTCTACTCTAGCTTAAAGTCAGGTTCCACTGAGATTTGAACTCAGATCACTGGATTCAGAGTCCAGAGTGCTAACCATTACACCATGGAACCACTATGCCCCAGAAAAATACACAGTTTTGGTAGACAGTTTCCTATTTGGCATCCGCTAGTATGCTATCTGTGCAGGGAATAGGACAAAGAAGGCATACACTGGTATCAATGACAAGGAAGCTAACAAGACACAGCAACCGCTTCAGGCTAACTTAAGAATTTTAGTAAGCTCAGCAGAGGATTTGGGAAATGGCAAGAAGAGAAATTGTTTTGAAGGACTTCCTACAAACAATGAATCCAATAACATGTCTGCCAACTGTATACAGACACATGGTAAGATTACACAGGTTGATAATGTAGAGTCTTACAAATGCTGCTGTTGCAGTGGAGTATTTTGTCAAATGCCTGCTCCTTAACATACAAAGCATTGCTGACCTTTTTTTCCACAATGTCATGTAACAGGCAACGAAACCAGTGAAAGACAGTTGCTGTCAGAAGTGGGATTCGAACCCACGCCTCCAGTGGAGACTGCGACCTGAACGCAGCGCCTTGGACCGCTCGGCCATCCTGACTGGAAACAACTCTAAATTCAATGGAATTTATCATAGATATCATAATATATGACATTGAAAACATCATGAGACTTGAAGCAAGATGGCCGCACCAGTCCCAGGACTGCCATCGTACTTTTAGTTAGATGCGGAAAGGTTGCAGTTTGACCTTTACTCAAGCTTAAAGTCAGGTTCCACTGAGATTTCTACTCAGACACTGGATTCAGATTCCAGCGTGCTAACCATTACACCATGGAACCACTATGCCCCAGAGAAATACACAGTTTTGGTAGACAGTTTCCTATTTGGCATCCGCTAGTATGCTATCTGTGCAGGGAATAGGACAAAGAAGGCATACACTGGTACCAATGACAAGGAAGCTAACAAGACACTGCAACCGCTTCAGGCTAACTTAAGAATTTTAGTAAGCTCAGCAGAGGATTTGGGAAATGGCAAGGACTTCCTACAAACAATGAATGAATGAATCCAGTAACATGTCTGCCAACTGTATACAGACACATGGTAAGATTACACAGGTTGATAATGTAGAGGCTTACAAATGCTGCAGTTGCAGTAGTAGCAGACTATTTTGTCAAATGCCTGCTCCTTAACATACAAAGCATTGCTGACCTTTTTTTCACAATATCAAGTAACAGGCAACGGAACCAGTGAAAGACAGTTGCTGTCAGAAGTGGGATTCGAACCCACGCCTCCAGTGGAGACTGCAACCTGAACGCAGCGGCTTGAACCGCTCGGCCATCCTGACTGGAAACCACTCTAAATTCAATGGAATTTATCATAGATATCATAACATATGACTTTGAAAACAACATGAGACCTGAAGCAAGATGGCCGCACTAGTCCCATGACTGCCATCGTACTTTTAGTTAGATGCGGAAAGGTTGCAGTTTGACCTCTTCTCTAGCTTAAAGTCAGGTTCCACTGAGATTTGAACTCAGATCACTGAATTCAGAGTCCAGAGTGCTAACCATTACACCATGGAACCACTATGCCCCAGAGAAATACACAGTTTTGGTAGACAGTTTCCTATTTGGCATCCGCTAGTATGCTATCTGTGCAGGGAATAGGACAAAGAAGGCATACACTGGTATCAATGACAAGGAAGCTAACAAGACACAGCAACCGCTTCAGGCTAACTTAAGAATTTTAGTAAGCTCAGCAGAGGATTTGGGAAATGGCAAGAAGAGAAATTGTTTTGAAGGAATTCCTACAAACAATGAATCCAATAACATGTCTGCCAACTGTATACAGACACATGGTAAGATTACACAGGTTCATAATGTAGAGGCTTACAAATGCTGCTGTTGCAGTAGTAGTGGAGTATTTTGTCAAATGCCTGCTCCTTAACATACAAAGCATTGCTGACCTTTTTTTCCACAATGTCATGTAACAGGCAACGGAACCAGTGAAAGACAGTTGCTGTCAGAAGTGGGATTCGAACCCACGCCTCCAGTGGAGACTGCAACCTGAACGCAGCGCCTTGGACTGCTCGGCCATCCTGACTGGAAACAACTCTTAATTCAATGGAATTTATCATAGATATCATAACATATGACTTTGAAAACAACATGAGACCTGAAGCAAGATGGCCGCACTAGTCCCATGACTGCCATCGTACTTTTAGTTAGATGCGGAAAGGTTGCAGTTTGACCTCTACTCTAGCTTAGAGTCACGTTCCACTGAGATTTGAACTCAGATCACTGGATTCAGAGTCCAGAGTGCTAACCATTACACCATGGAACCACTATGCCCCAGAGAAATACACAGTTTTGGTAGACAGTTTCCTATTTGGCATCCGCTAGTATGCTATCTGTGCAGGGAATAGGACAAAGAAGGCATACACTGGTATCAATGACAAGGAAGCTAACAAGACACAGCAACCGCTTCAGGCTAACTTAAGAATTTTAGTAAGCTCAGCAGAGGATTTGGGAAATGGCAGGAAGAGAAATTGTTTTGAAGGACTTCCTACAAACAATGAATCCAATAACATGTCTGCCAACTGTATACAGACACATGGTAAGATTACACAGGTTGATAATGTAGAGGCTTACAAATGCTGCTGTTGCAGTAGTAGTGGAGTATTTTGTCAAATGCCTGCTCCTTAACATACAAAGCATTGCTGACCTTTTTTTCCACAATGTCATGTAACAGGCAACGGAACCAGTGAAAGACAGTTGCTGTCAGAAGTGGGATTCGAACCCACGCCTCCAGTGGAGACTGCAACCTGAACGCAGCGCCTTGGACTGCTCGGCCATCCTGACTGGAAACAACTCTAAATTCAATGGAATTTATCATAGATATCATAACATATGACTTTGAAAACAACATGAGACTTGAAGCAAGATGGCCGCACCTTTCCCAGGACAGCCATCGTACTTTTAGTTAGATGCGGAAAGGTTGCAGTTTGACCTTTACTCTAGCTTAAAGTCAGGTTCCACTGAGATTTCTACTCAGACACTGGATTCAGAGTCCAGAGTGCTAACCATTACACCATGGAACCACTATGCCCCAGAGAAATACACAGTTTTGGTAGACAGTTTCGTATTTGGCATCCGCTAGTATGCTATCTGTGCAGGGAATAGGACAAAGAAGGCATACACTGGTACCAATGACAAGGAAGCTAACAAGACACAGCAACCGCTTCAGGCTAACTTAAGAATTTTAATAAGCTCAGCAGAGGATTTGGGAAATGGCAAGTTGAGAAATTGTTTTGAAGGACTTCCTACAAACAATGAATCCAATAACATGTCTGCCAACTGTATACAGACACATGGTAAGATTACACAGGTTGATAATGTAGAGGCTTACAAATGCTGCAGTTGCAGTAGTAGTGGAGTATTTTGTCAAATGCCTGCTCCTTAACATACAAAGCATTGCTGACCTTTTTTTCCACAATGTCATGTAACAGGCAACGGAACCAGTGAAAGACAGTTGCTGTCAGAAGTGGGATTCGAACCCACGCCTCCAGTGGAGACTGCGACCTGAACGCAGCGCCTTGGACCGCTCGGCCATCCTGACTGGAAACAACTCTAAATTCAATGGAATTTATCATAGATATCATAACATATGACTTTGAAAACAACATGAGACCTGAAGCAAGATGGCCGCACTAGTCCCATGACTGCCATCGTACTTTTAGTTAGATGCGGAAAGGTTGCAGTTTGACCTCTACTCTAGCTTAAAGTCAGGTTCCACTGAGATTTGAACTCAGATCACTGGATTCAGAGTCCAGAGTGCTAACCATTACACCATGGAACCACTATGCCCCAGAGAAATACACAGTTTTGGTAGACAGTTTCCTATTTGGCATCCGCTAGTATGCTATCTGTGCAGGGAATAGGACAAAGAAGGCATACACTGGTATCAATGACAAGGAAGCTAACAAGACACAGCAACCGCTTCAGGCTAACTTAAGAATTTTAGTAAGCTCAGCAGAGGATTTGGGAAATGGCAAGAAGAGAAATTGTTTTGAAGGACTTCCTACAAACAATGAATCCAATAACATGTCTGCCAACTGTATACAGACACATGGTAAGATTACACAGGTTGATAATGTAGAGGCTTACAAATGCTGCTGTTGCAGTAGTAGTGGAGTATTTTGTCAAATGCCTGCTCCTTAACATACAAAGCATTGCTGACCTTTTTTTCCACAATGTCATGTAACAGGCAACAGAACCAGTGATAGACAGTTGCTGTCAGAAGTGGGATTCGAACCCACGCCTCCAGTGGAGACTGCGACCTGAACGCAGCGCCTTGGACCGCTCGGCCATCCTGACTGGAAACAACTCTAAATTCAATGGAATTTATCATAGATATCATAATATATGACATTGAAAACATCATGAGACTTGAAGCAAGATGGCCGCACCAGTCCCAGGACTGCCATCGTACTTTTAGTTAGATGCGGAAAGGTTGCAGTTTGACCTTTACTCTGGCTTAAAGTCAGGTTCCACTGAGATTTCTACTTAGACACTGGATTCAGAGTCCAGAGTGCTAACCATTACACCATGGAACCACTATGCCCCAGAGAAATACACAGTTTTGGTAGACAGTTTCGTATTTGGCATCCGCTAGTATGCTATCTGTGCAGGGAATAGGACAAAGAAGGCATACACTGGTACCAATGACAAGGACACTAACAAGACACAGCAACCGCTTCAGGCTAACTTAAGAATTTTAGTAAGCTCAGCAGAGGATTTGGGAAATGGCAAGTCGAGAAATTCTTTTGAAGGACTTCCTACAAACAATGAATCCATTAACATGTCTGCCAACTGTATACAGACACATGGTAAGATTACACAGGTTGATAATGTAGAGGCTTACAAATGCTGCAGTTGCAGTAGTAGCAGACTATTTTGTCAAATGCCTGCTCCTTAACATACAAAGCATTGCTGACCTTTTTTTCACAATATCAAGTAACAGGCAACGGAACCAGTGAAAAACAGTTGCTGTCAGAAGTGGGATTCGAACCCACGCCTCCAGTGGAGACTGCGACCTGAACGCAGCGCCTTGGACCGCTCGGCCATCCTGACTGGACACAACTCTAAATTCAATCGAAATTTATCATAGATATCATAATATATGACTTTGAAAACATCATGAGACCTGAAGCAAGATGGCCGCACTAATCACAGGACTGCCATCGTACTTTTAGTTAGGTGCGGAAAGGTTGCAGTTTGACCTTTACTCTAGCTTAAAGTCAGGTTCCACTGAGATTTCTACTCAGACACTGGATTCAGAGTCCAGAGTGCTAACCATTACACCATGGAACCACTATGCCCCAGAGAAATACACAGTTTTGGTAGACAGTTTCCTATTTGGCATCCGCTAGTATGCTATCTGTGCAGGGAATAGGACAAAGAAGGCATACACTGGTACCAATGACAAGGAAGCTAACAAGACACAGCAACCGCTTCAGGCTAACTTAAGAATTTTAGTAAGCTCAGCAGAGGATTTGGGAAATTGCAAGTCGAGAAATTGTTTTGAAGGACTTCCTACAAACAATGAATCCAATAACATGTCTGCCAACTGTATACAGACACATGGCAAGATTACACAGGTTGATAATGTAGAGGCTTACAAATGCTGCTGTTGCAGTAGTAGCAGACTATTTTGTCAAATGCCTGCTCCTTAACATACAAAGCATTGCTGACTTTTTTTCACAATGTCATGTAACAGGCAACGGAACCAGTGAAAGACAGTTGCTGTCAGAAGTGGGATTCGAACCCACGCCTCCAGTGGAGACTGCGACCTGAACGCAGCGCCTTGGACCGCTCGGCCATCCTGACTGGAAACAACCCTAAATTCAATGGATTTTATCATAGATATCATAATATATGACATTGAAAACATCATGAGACTTGAAGCAAGATGGCCGCACCAGTCCCAGGACTGCCATCGTACTTTTAGTTAGATGCGGAAAGGTTGCAGTTTGACCTTTACTCTAGCTTAAAGTCAGGTTCCACTGAGATTTCTACTCAGACACTGGATTCAGAGTCCAGAGTGCTAACCATTACACCATGGAACCACTATGCCCCAGAGAAATACACAGTTTTGGTAGACAGTTTCCTATTTGGCATCCGCTAGTATGCTATCTGTGCAGGGAATAGGACAAAGAAGGCATACACTGGTACCAATGACAAGGAAGCTAACAAGACACTGCAACCGCTTCAGGCTAACTTAAGAATTTTAGTAAGCTCAGCAGAGGATTTGGGAAATGGCAAGGACTTCCTACAAACAATGAATGAATGAATCCAGTAACATGTCTGCCAACTGTATACAGACACATGGTAAGATTACACAGGTTGATAATGTAGAGGCTTACAAATGCAGCAGACTATTTTGTCAAATGCCTGCTCCTTAACATACAAAGCATTGCTGACCTTTTTTTCCACAATGGCATGTAACAGGCAGCGGAACCAGTGAAAGACAGTTGCTGTCAGAAGTGGGATTCGAAACCACGCCTCCAGTGGAGACTGCGACCTGAACGCAGCGCCTTGGACCGCTCGGCCATCCTGACTGGAAACAACTCTAAATTCAATGGAATTTATCATAGATATCATAACATATGACTTTGAAAACAACATGAGACCTGAAGCAAGATGGCCGCACTAGTCCCATGACTGCCATCGTACTTTTAGTTAGATGCGGAAAGGTTGCAGTTTGACCTTTACTCTAGCTTAAAGTCAGGTTCCACTGAGATTTCAACTCAGACACTGGATTCAGAGTCCAGAGTGCTAACCATTACACCATGGAACCACTATGCCCCAGAGAAATACACAGTTTTGGTAGACAGTTTCCTATTTGGCATCCGCTAGTATGCTATCTGTGCAGGGAATAGGACAAAGAAGGCATACACTGGTATCAATGACAAGGAAGCTAACAAGACACAGCAACCGCTTCAGGCTAACTTAAGAATTTTAGTAAGCTCAGCAGAGGATTTGGGAAATGGCAAGGACTTCCTACAAACAATGAATGAATGAATCCAGTAACATGTCTGCCAACTGTATACAGACACATGGTAAGATTACACAGGCTGATAATGTAGAGGCTTACAAATGCTGCAGTTGCAGTAGTAGCAGACTATTTTGTCAAATGCCTGCTCCTTAACATACAAAGCATTGCTGACCTTTTTTTCACAATATCAAGTAACAGGCAACGGAACCAGTGAAAAACAGTTGCTGTCAGAAGTGGGATTCGAACCCACGCCTCCAGTGGAGACTGCGACCTGAACGCAGCGCCTTGGAACGCTCGGCCATCCTGACTGTAAACAACTCTAAATTCAATGGAATTTATCATAGATATCATAACATATGACTTTGAAAACATCATGAGACCTGAAGCTAGATGGCCGCACTAGTCCCATGACTGCCATCGTACTTTTAGTTAGATGCGGAAAGGTTGCAGTTGACCTCTACTCTAGCTTAAAGTCAGGTTCCACTGAGATTTGAACTGAGATCACTGGATTCAGAGTCCAGAGTGCTAACCATTACACCATGGAACCACTATGCCCCAGAGAAATACACAGTTTTGGTAGACAGTTTCCTATTTGGCATCCGCTAGTATGCTATCTGTGCAGGGAATAGGACAAAGAAGGCATACACTGGTACCAATGACAAGGAAGCTAACAAGACACAGCAACCGCTTCAGGCTAACTTAAGAATTTTAGTTAGCTCAGCAGAGGATTTGGGAAATGGCAAGTCGAGAAATTCTTTTGAAGGACTTCCTACAAACAATGAATCCAATAACATGTCTGCCAACTGTATACAGACACATGGTAAGATTACACAGGTTGATAATGTAGAGGCTTACAAATGCTTCTGTTGCAGTAGTAGTGGAGTATTTTGTCAAATGCCTGCTCCTTAACATATAAAGCATTGCTGACCTTTTTTTCCACAATGTCATGTAACAGGCAACGGAACCAGTGAAAGACAGTTGCTGTCAGAAGTGGGATTCGAACCCACGCCTCCAGTGGAGACTGCGACCTGAACGCAGCGCCTTGGACCGCTCGACCATCCTGACTGGAAACAACTCTAAATTCAATGGAATTTATCATAGATATCATAACATATGACTTTGAAAACATCATGAGACCTGAAGCAAGATGGCCGCACCAGTCCCATGACTGCCTTCGTACTTTTAGTGAGATGCGGAAAGGTTGCAGTTTGACCTCTACTCTAGCTTAAAGTCAGGTTCCACTGAGATTTGAACTCAGATCACTGGATTCAGAGTACAGCGTGCTAACCATTACACCATGGAACCACTATGCCCCAGAGAAATACACAGTTTTGGTAGACAGTTTCTTATATGGGCATCCGCTAGTATGCTATCTGTGCAGGGAATAGGACAAAGAAGGCATACACTGGTACCAATGACAAGGAAGCTAACAAGACACAGCAACCGCTTCAGGCTAACTTAAGAATTTTAGTAAGCTCAGCAGAGGATTTGGGAAATGGCAAGAAGAGAAATTGTTTTGAAGGACTTCCTACAAACAATGAATGAATGAATCCAGTAACATGTCTGCCAACTGTATACAGACACATGGTAAGATTACACAGGTTGATAATGTAGAGGCTTACAAATGCTGCAGTTGCAGTAGTAGCAGACTATTTTGTCAAATGCCTGCTCCTTAACATACAAAGCATTGCTGACCTTTTTTTCACAATATCAAGTAACAAGCAACGGAACCAGTGAAAAACAGTTGCTGTAAAAAGTGGGATTCAAACCCACGCCTCCAGTGGAGACTGCGACCTGAACGCAGCGCCTTGGACCGCTCGGCCATCCTGACTGGAAACAACTCTAAATTCAATGGAATTTATCATAGATATCATAACATATGACTTTGAAAACATCATGAGACCTGAAGCAAGATGGCCGCACTAGTCCCATGACTGCCATCGTACTTTTAGTTAGATGTGGAAAGGTTGCAGTTTGACCTCTACTCTAGCTTAAAGTCAGGTTCCACTGAGATTTCTACTCAGACACTGGATTCAGAGTCCAGAGTGCTAACCATTACACCATGGAACCACTATGCCCCAGAGAAATACACAGTTTTGGTAGACAGTTTCCTATTTGGCATCCGCTAGTATGCTATCTGTGCAGGGAATAGGACAAAGAAGGCATACACTGGTACCAATGACAAGGAAGCTAACAAGACACAGCAACCACTTCAGGCTAACTTAAGAATTTTAGTAAGCTCAGCAGAGGATTTGGGAAATGGCAAGGACTTCCTACAAACAATGAATGAATGAATCCAGTAACATGTCTGCCAACTGTATACAGACACATGGTAAGATTACACAGGTTGATAATGTAGAGGCTTACAAATGCAGCAGACTATTTTGTCAAATGCCTGCTCCTTAACATACAAAGCATTGCTGACCTTTTTTTCCACAATGTCATGTAACAGGCAGCGGAACCAGTGAAAGACAGTTGCTGTCAGAAGTGGGATTAGAAACCACGCCTCCAGTGGAGACTGCGACCTGAACGCAGCGCCTTGGACCGCTCGGCCATCCTGACTGGAAACAACTCTAAATTCAATGGAATTTATCATAGATATCATAACATATGACTTTGAAAACAACATGAGACCTGAAGCAAGATGGCCGCACTAGTCCCATGACTGCCATCGTACTTTTAGTTAGATGCGGAAAGGTTGCAGTTTGACCTTTACTCTAGCTTAAAGTCAGGTTCCACTGAGATTTCAACTCAGACACTGGATTCAGAGTCCAGAGTGCTAACCATTACACCATGGAACCACTATGCCCCAGAGAAATACACAGTTTTGGTAGACAGTTTCCTATTTGGCATCCGCTAGTATGCTATCTGTGCAGGGAATAGGACAAAGAAGGCATACACTGGTATCAATGACAAGGAAGCTAACAAGACACAGCAACCGCTTCAGGCTAACTTAAGAATTTTAGTAAGCTCAGCAGAGGATTTGGGAAATGGCAAGAAGAGAAATTGTTTTGAAGGACTTCCTACAAACAATGAATGAATGAATCCAGTAACATGTCTGCCAACTGTATACAGACACATGGTAAGATTACACAGGTTGATAATGTAGAGGCTTACAAATGCTGCAGTTGCAGTAGTAGCAGACTATTTTGTCAAATGCCTGCTCCTTAACATACAAAGCATTGCTGACCTTTTTTTCACAATATCAAGTAACAAGCAACGGAACCAGTGAAAAACAGTTGCTGTAAAAAGTGGGATTCAAACCCACGCCTCCAGTGGAGACTGCGACCTGAACGCAGCGCCTTGGACCGCTCGGCCATCCTGACTGGAAACAACTCTAAATTCAATGGAATTTATCATAGATATCATAACATATGACTTTGAAAACATCATGAGACCTGAAGCAAGATGGCCGCACTAGTCCCATGACTGCCATCGTACTTTTAGTTAGATGTGGAAAGGTTGCAGTTTGACCTCTACTCTAGCTTAAAGTCAGGTTCCACTGAGATTTCTACTCAGACACTGGATTCAGAGTCCAGAGTGCTAACCATTACACCATGGAACCACTATGCCCCAGAGAAATACACAGTTTTGGTAGACAGTTTCCTATTTGGCATCCGCTAGTATGCTATCTGTGCAGGGAATAGGACAAAGAAGGCATACACTGGTACCAATGACAAGGAAGCTAACAAGACACAGCAACCACTTCAGGCTAACTTAAGAATTTTAGTAAGCTCAGCAGAGGATTTGGGAAATGGCAAGGACTTCCTACAAACAATGAATGAATGAATCCAGTAACATGTCTGCCAACTGTATACAGACACATGGTAAGATTACACAGGTTGATAATGTAGAGGCTTACAAATGCAGCAGACTATTTTGTCAAATGCCTGCTCCTTAACATACAAAGCATTGCTGACCTTTTTTTCCACAATGTCATGTAACAGGCAGCGGAACCAGTGAAAGACAGTTGCTGTCAGAAGTGGGATTAGAAACCACGCCTCCAGTGGAGACTGCGACCTGAACGCAGCGCCTTGGACCGCTCGGCCATCCTGACTGGAAACAACTCTAAATTCAATGGAATTTATCATAGATATCATAACATATGACTTTGAAAACAACATGAGACCTGAAGCAAGATGGCCGCACTAGTCCCATGACTGCCATCGTACTTTTAGTTAGATGCGGAAAGGTTGCAGTTTGACCTTTACTCTAGCTTAAAGTCAGGTTCCACTGAGATTTCAACTCAGACACTGGATTCAGAGTCCAGAGTGCTAACCATTACACCATGGAACCACTATGCCCCAGAGAAATACACAGTTTTGGTAGACAGTTTCCTATTTGGCATCCGCTAGTATGCTATCTGTGCAGGGAATAGGACAAAGAAGGCATACACTGGTATCAATGACAAGGAAGCTAACAAGACACAGCAACCGCTTCAGGCTAACTTAAGAATTTTAGTAAGCTCAGCAGAGGATTTGGGAAATGGCAAGTCGAGAAATTGTTTTGAAGGACTTCCTACAAACAATGAATCCATTAACATGTCTGCCAACTGTATACAGACACATGGTAAGATTACACAGGTTGATAATGTAGAGGCTTACAAATGCTGCTGTTGCAGTAGTGGAGTATGTTGTCAAATGCCTGCTCCTTAACATACAAAGCATTGCTGACCTTTTTTTCCACAATGTCATGTAACAGGCAACGGAACCAGTGAAAGACAGTTGCTGTCAGAAGTGGGATTCGAACCCACGCCTCCAGTGGCGACTGCGACCTGAACGCAGCGCCTTGGACCTCTCGGCCATCCTGACTGGAAACAACTCTAAATTCAATGGATTTTATCATAGATATCATAATATATGACATTGAAAACATCATGAGACTTGAAGCAAGATGGCCGCACCAGTCCCAGGACTGCCATCGTACTTTTAGTTAGATGCGGAAAGGTTGCAGTTTGACCTTTACTCTAGCTTAAAGTCAGGTTCCACTGAGATTTCTACTCAGACACTGGATTCAGAGTCCAGAGTGCTAACCATTACACCATGGAACCACTATGCCCCAGAGAAATACACAGTTTTGGTAGACAGTTTCCTATTTGGCATCCGCTAGTATGCTATCTGTGCAGGGAATAGGACAAAGAAGGCATACACTGGTACCAATGACAAGGAAGCTAACAAGACACTGCAACCGCTTCAGGCTAACTTAAGAATTTTAGTAAGCTCAGCAGAGGATTTGGGAAATGGCAAGGACTTCCTACAAACAATGAATGAATGAATCCAGTAACATGTCTGCCAACTGTATACAGACACATGGTAAGATTACACAGGCTGATAATGTAGAGGCTTACAAATGCTGCAGTTGCAGTAGTAGCAGACTATTTTGTCAAATGCCTGCTCCTTAACATACAAAGCATTGCTGACCTTTTTTTCACAATATCAAGTAACAGGCAACGGAACCAGTGAAAAACAGTTGCTGTCAGAAGTGGGATTCGAACCCACGCCTCCAGTGGAGACTGCGACCTGAACGCAGCGCCTTGGAACGCTCGGCCATCCTGACTGTAAACAACTCTAAATTCAATGGAATTTATCATAGATATCATAACATATGACTTTGAAAACATCATGAGACCTGAAGCTAGATGGCCGCACTAGTCCCATGACTGCCATCGTACTTTTAGTTAGATGCGGAAAGGTTGCAGTTGACCTCTACTCTAGCTTAAAGTCAGGTTCCACTGAGATTTGAACTGAGATCACTGGATTCAGAGTCCAGAGTGCTAACCATTACACCATGGAACCACTATGCCCCAGAGAAATACACAGTTTTGGTAGACAGTTTCCTATTTGGCATCCGCTAGTATGCTATCTGTGCAGGGAATAGGACAAAGAAGGCATACACTGGTACCAATGACAAGGAAGCTAACAAGACACAGCAACCGCTTCAGGCTAACTTAAGAATTTTAGTTAGCTCAGCAGAGGATTTGGGAAATGGCAAGTCGAGAAATTCTTTTGAAGGACTTCCTACAAACAATGAATCCAATAACATGTCTGCCAACTGTATACAGACACATGGTAAGATTACACAGGTTGATAATGTAGAGGCTTACAAATGCTTCTGTTGCAGTAGTAGTGGAGTATTTTGTCAAATGCCTGCTCCTTAACATACAAAGCATTGCTGACCTTTTTTTCCACAATGTCATGTAACAGGCAACGGAACCAGTGAAAGACAGTTGCTGTCAGAAGTGGGATTCGAACCCACGCCTCCAGTGGAGACTGCGACCTGAACGCAGCGCCTTGGACCGCTCGACCATCCTGACTGGAAACAACTCTAAATTCAATGGAATTTATCATAGATATCATAACATATGACTTTGAAAACATCATGAGACCTGAAGCAAGATGGCCGCACCAGTCCCATGACTGCCTTCGTACTTTTAGTGAGATGCGGAAAGGTTGCAGTTTGACCTCTACTCTAGCTTAAAGTCAGGTTCCACTGAGATTTGAACTCAGATCACTGGATTCAGAGTACAGCGTGCTAACCATTACACCATGGAACCACTATGCCCCAGAGAAATACACAGTTTTGGTAGACAGTTTCTTATATGGGCATCCGCTAGTATGCTATCTGTGCAGGGAATAGGACAAAGAAGGCATACACTGGTACCAATGACAAGGAAGCTAACAAGACACAGCAACCGCTTCAGGCTAACTTAAGAATTTTAGTAAGCTCAGCAGAGGATTTGGGAAATGGCAAGAAGAGAAATTGTTTTGAAGGACTTCCTACAAACAATGAATGAATGAATCCAGTAACATGTCTGCCAACTGTATACAGACACATGGTAAGATTACACAGGTTGATAATGTAGAGGCTTACAAATGCTGCAGTTGCAGTAGTAGCAGACTATTTTGTCAAATGCCTGCTCCTTAACATACAAAGCATTGCTGACCTTTTTTTCACAATATCAAGTAACAAGCAACGGAACCAGTGAAAAACAGTTGCTGTAAAAAGTGGGATTCAAACCCACGCCTCCAGTGGAGACTGCGACCTGAACGCAGCGCCTTGGACCGCTCGGCCATCCTGACTGGAAACAACTCTAAATTCAATGGAATTTATCATAGATATCATAACATATGACTTTGAAAACATCATGAGACCTGAAGCAAGATGGCCGCACTAGTCCCATGACTGCCATCGTACTTTTAGTTAGATGTGGAAAGGTTGCAGTTTGACCTCTACTCTAGCTTAAAGTCAGGTTCCACTGAGATTTCTACTCAGACACTGGATTCAGAGTCCAGAGTGCTAACCATTACACCATGGAACCACTATGCCCCAGAGAAATACACAGTTTTGGTAGACAGTTTCCTATTTGGCATCCGCTAGTATGCTATCTGTGCAGGGAATAGGACAAAGAAGGCATACACTGGTACCAATGACAAGGAAGCTAACAAGACACAGCAACCACTTCAGGCTAACTTAAGAATTTTAGTAAGCTCAGCAGAGGATTTGGGAAATGGCAAGGACTTCCTACAAACAATGAATGAATGAATCCAGTAACATGTCTGCCAACTGTATACAGACACATGGTAAGATTACACAGGTTGATAATGTAGAGGCTTACAAATGCTGCAGACTATTTTGTCAAATGCCTGCTCCTTAACATACAAAGCATTGCTGACCTTTTTTTCCACAATGTCATGTAACAGGCAGCGGAACCAGTGAAAGACAGTTGCTGTCAGAAGTGGGATTAGAAACCACGCCTCCAGTGGAGACTGCGACCTGAACGCAGCGCCTTGGACCGCTCGGCCATCCTGACTGGAAACAACTCTAAATTCAATGGAATTTATCATAGATATCATAACATATGACTTTGAAAACAACATGAGACCTGAAGCAAGATGGCCGCACTAGTCCCATGACTGCCATCGTACTTTTAGTTAGATGCGGAAAGGTTGCAGTTTGACCTTTACTCTAGCTTAAAGTCAGGTTCCACTGAGATTTCAACTCAGACACTGGATTCAGAGTCCAGAGTGCTAACCATTACACCATGGAACCACTATGCCCCAGAGAAATACACAGTTTTGGTAGACAGTTTCCTATTTGGCATCCGCTAGTATGCTATCTGTGCAGGGAATAGGACAAAGAAGGCATACACTGGTATCAATGACAAGGAAGCTAACAAGACACAGCAACCGCTTCAGGCTAACTTAAGAATTTTAGTAAGCTCAGCAGAGGATTTGGGAAATGGCAAGTCGAGAAATTGTTTTGAAGGACTTCCTACAAACAATGAATCCATTAACATGTCTGCCAACTGTATACAGACACATGGTAAGATTACACAGGTTGATAATGTAGAGGCTTACAAATGCTGCTGTTGCAGTAGTGGAGTATGTTGTCAAATGCCTGCTCCTTAACATACAAAGCATTGCTGACCTTTTTTTCCACAATGTCATGTAACAGGCAACGGAACCAGTGAAAGACAGTTGCTGTCAGAAGTGGGATTCGAACCCACGCCTCCAGTGGCGACTGCGACCTGAACGCAGCGCCTTGGACCTCTCGGCCATCCTGACTGGAAACAACTCTAAATTCAATGGATTTTATCATAGATATCATAATATATGACATTGAAAACATCATGAGACTTGAAGCAAGATGGCCGCACCAGTCCCAGGACTGCCATCGTACTTTTAGTTAGATGCGGAAAGGTTGCAGTTTGACCTTTACTCTAGCTTAAAGTCAGGTTCCACTGAGATTTCTACTCAGACACTGGATTCAGAGTCCAGAGTGCTAACCATTACACCATGGAACCACTATGCCCCAGAGAAATACACAGTTTTGGTAGACAGTTTCCTATTTGGCATCCGCTAGTATGCTATCTGTGCAGGGAATAGGACAAAGAAGGCATACACTGGTACCAATGACAAGGAAGCTAACAAGACACTGCAACCGCTTCAGGCTAACTTAAGAATTTTAGTAAGCTCAGCAGAGGATTTGGGAAATGGCAAGGACTTCCTACAAACAATGAATGAATGAATCCAGTAACATGTCTGCCAACTGTATACAGACACATGGTAAGATTACACAGGCTGATAATGTAGAGGCTTACAAATGCTGCAGTTGCAGTAGTAGCAGACTATTTTGTCAAATGCCTGCTCCTTAACATACAAAGCATTGCTGACCTTTTTTTCACAATATCAAGTAACAGGCAACGGAACCAGTGAAAAACAGTTGCTGTCAGAAGTGGGATTCGAACCCACGCCTCCAGTGGAGACTGCGACCTGAACGCAGCGCCTTGGAACGCTCGGCCATCCTGACTGTAAACAACTCTAAATTCAATGGAATTTATCATAGATATCATAACATATGACTTTGAAAACATCATGAGACCTGAAGCTAGATGGCCGCACTAGTCCCATGACTGCCATCGTACTTTTAGTTAGATGCGGAAAGGTTGCAGTTGACCTCTACTCTAGCTTAAAGTCAGGTTCCACTGAGATTTGAACTCAGATCACTGGATTCAGAGTCCAGAGTGCTAACCATTACACCATGGAACCACTATGCCCCAGAGAAATACACAGTTTTGGTAGACAGTTTCCTATTTGGCATCCGCTAGTATGCTATCTGTGCAGGGAATAGGACAAAGAAGGCATACACTGGTACCAATGACAAGGAAGCTAACAAGACACAGCAACCGCTTCAGGCTAACTTAAGAATTTTAGTTAGCTCAGCAGAGGATTTGGGAAATGGCAAGTCGAGAAATTCTTTTGAAGGACTTCCTACAAACAATGAATCCAATAACATGTCTGCCAACTGTATACAGACACATGGTAAGATTACACAGGTTGATAATGTAGAGGCTTACAAATGCTTCTGTTGCAGTAGTAGTGGAGTATTTTGTCAAATGCCTGCTCCTTAACATACAAAGCATTGCTGACCTTTTTTTCCACAATGTCATGTAACAGGCAACGGAACCAGTGAAAGACAGTTGCTGTCAGAAGTGGGATTCGAACCCACGCCTCCAGTGGAGACTGCGACCTGAACGCAGCGCCTTGGACCGCTCGACCATCCTGACTGGAAACAACTCTAAATTCAATGGAATTTATCATAGATATCATAACATATGACTTTGAAAACATCATGAGACCTGAAGCAAGATGGCCGCACCAGTCCCATGACTGCCTTCGTACTTTTAGTGAGATGCGGAAAGGTTGCAGTTTGACCTCTACTCTAGCTTAAAGTCAGGTTCCACTGAGATTTGAACTCAGATCACTGGATTCAGAGTACAGCGTGCTAACCATTACACCATGGAACCACTATGCCCCAGAGAAATACACAGTTTTGGTAGACAGTTTCTTATATGGGCATCCGCTAGTATGCTATCTGTGCAGGGAATAGGACAAAGAAGGCATACACTGGTACCAATGACAAGGAAGCTAACAAGACACAGCAACCGCTTCAGGCTAACTTAAGAATTTTAGTAAGCTCAGCAGAGGATTTGGGAAATGGCAAGAAGAGAAATTGTTTTGAAGGACTTCCTACAAACAATGAATGAATGAATCCAGTAACATGTCTGCCAACTGTATACAGACACATGGTAAGATTACACAGGTTGATAATGTAGAGGCTTACAAATGCTGCAGTTGCAGTAGTAGCAGACTATTTTGTCAAATGCCTGCTCCTTAACATACAAAGCATTGCTGACCTTTTTTTCACAATATCAAGTAACAAGCAACGGAACCAGTGAAAAACAGTTGCTGTAAAAAGTGGGATTCAAACCCACGCCTCCAGTGGAGACTGCGACCTGAACGCAGCGCCTTGGACCGCTCGGCCATCCTGACTGGAAACAACTCTAAATTCAATGGAATTTATCATAGATATCATAACATATGACTTTGAAAACATCATGAGACCTGAAGCAAGATGGCCGCACTAGTCCCATGACTGCCATCGTACTTTTAGTTAGATGTGGAAAGGTTGCAGTTTGACCTCTACTCTAGCTTAAAGTCAGGTTCCACTGAGATTTCTACTCAGACACTGGATTCAGAGTCCAGAGTGCTAACCATTACACCATGGAACCACTATGCCCCAGAGAAATACACAGTTTTGGTAGACAGTTTCCTATTTGGCATCCGCTAGTATGCTATCTGTGCAGGGAATAGGACAAAGAAGGCATACACTGGTACCAATGACAAGGAAGCTAACAAGACACAGCAACCACTTCAGGCTAACTTAAGAATTTTAGTAAGCTCAGCAGAGGATTTGGGAAATGGCAAGGACTTCCTACAAACAATGAATGAATGAATCCAGTAACATGTCTGCCAACTGTATACAGACACATGGTAAGATTACACAGGTTGATAATGTAGAGGCTTACAAATGCTGCAGACTATTTTGTCAAATGCCTGCTCCTTAACATACAAAGCATTGCTGACCTTTTTTTCCACAATGTCATGTAACAGGCAGCGGAACCAGTGAAAGACAGTTGCTGTCAGAAGTGGGATTAGAAACCACGCCTCCAGTGGAGACTGCGACCTGAACGCAGCGCCTTGGACCGCTCGGCCATCCTGACTGGAAACAACTCTAAATTCAATGGAATTTATCATAGATATCATAACATATGACTTTGAAAACAACATGAGACCTGAAGCAAGATGGCCGCACTAGTCCCATGACTGCCATCGTACTTTTAGTTAGATGCGGAAAGGTTGCAGTTTGACCTTTACTCTAGCTTAAAGTCAGGTTCCACTGAGATTTCAACTCAGACACTGGATTCAGAGTCCAGAGTGCTAACCATTACACCATGGAACCACTATGCCCCAGAGAAATACACAGTTTTGGTAGACAGTTTCCTATTTGGCATCCGCTAGTATGCTATCTGTGCAGGGAATAGGACAAAGAAGGCATACACTGGTATCAATGACAAGGAAGCTAACAAGACACAGCAACCGCTTCAGGCTAACTTAAGAATTTTAGTAAGCTCAGCAGAGGATTTGGGAAATGGCAAGTCGAGAAATTGTTTTGAAGGACTTCCTACAAACAATGAATCCATTAACATGTCTGCCAACTGTATACAGACACATGGTAAGATTACACAGGTTGATAATGTAGAGGCTTACAAATGCTGCTGTTGCGGAGTATGTTGTCAAATGCCTGCTCCTTAACATACAAAGCATTGCTGACCTTTTTTTCCACAATGTCATGTAACAGGCAACGGAACCAGTGAAAGACAGTTGCTGTCAGAAGTGGGATTCGAACCCACGCCTCCAGTGGCGACTGCGACCTGAACGCAGCGCCTTGGACCTCTCGGCCATCCTGACTGGAAACAACTCTAAATTCAATGGATTTTATCATAGATATCATAATATATGACATTGAAAACATCATGAGACTTGAAGCAAGATGGCCGCACCAGTCCCAGGACTGCCATCGTACTTTTAGTTAGATGCGGAAAGGTTGCAGTTTGACCTTTACTCTAGCTTAAAGTCAGGTTCCACTGAGATTTCTACTCAGACACTGGATTCAGAGTCCAGAGTGCTAACCATTACACCATGGAACCACTATGCCCCAGAGAAATACACAGTTTTGGTAGACAGTTTCCTATTTGGCATCCGCTAGTATGCGATCTGTGCAGGGAATAGGACAAAGAAGGCATACACTGGTACCAATGACAAGGAAGCTAACAAGACACAGCAACCGCTTCAGGCTAACTTAAGAATTTTAGTAAGCTCAGCAGAGGATTTGGGAAATGGCAAGGACTTCCTACAAACAATGAATGAATGAATCCAGTAACATGTCTGCCAACTGTATACAGACACATGGTAAGATTACACAGGTTGATAATGTAGAGGCTTACAAATGCTGCAGTTGCAGTAGTAGCAGACTATTTTGTCAAATGCCTGCTCCTTAACATACAAAGCATTGCTGACCTTTTTTTCACAATATCAAGTAACAGGCAACGGAACCAGTGAAAAACAGTTGCTGTCAGAAGTGGGATTCAAACCCACGCCTCCAGTGGAGACTGCGACCTGAACGCAGCGCCTTGGACCGCTCGGCCATCCTGACTGGAAACAGCTCTAAATTCAATGGAATTTATCATAGATATCATAACATATGACTTTGAAAACAACATGAGACCTGAAGCAAGATGGCCGCACTAGTCCCATGACTGCCATCGTACTTTTAGTTAGATGCGGAAAGGTTGCAGTTTGACCTCTACTCTAGCTTAAAGTCAGGTTCCACTGAGATTTGAACTCAGATCACTGGATTCAGAGTCCAGAGTGCTAACCATTACACCATGGAACCACTATGCCCCAGAGAAATACACAGTTTTGGTAGACAGTTTCCTATTTGGCATCCGCTAGTATGCTATCTGTGCAGGGAATAGGACAAAGAAGGCATACACTGGTATCAATGACAAGGAAGCTAACAAGACACAGCAACCGCTTCAGGCTAACTTAAGAATTTTAGTAAGCTCAGCAGAGGATTTGGGAAATGGCAAGAAGAGAAATTGTTTTGAAGGACTTCCTACAAACAATGAATGAATGAATCCAGTAACATGTCTGCCAACTGTATACAGACACATGGTAAGATTACACAGGTTGATAATGTAGAGGCTTACAAATGCTGCAGTTGCAGTAGTAGCAGACTATTTTGTCAAATGCCTGCTCCTTAACATACAAAGCATTGCTGACCTTTTTTTCACAATATCAAGTAACAAGCAACGGAACCAGTGAAAAACAGTTGCTGTAAAAAGTGGGATTCAAACCCACGCCTCCAGTGGAGACTGCGACCTGAACGCAGCGCCTTGGACCGCTCGGCCATCCTGACTGGAAACAGCTCTAAATTCAATGGAATTTATCATAGATATCATAACATATGACTTTGAAAACATCATGAGACCTGAAGCAAGATGGCCGCACTAGTCCCATGACTGCCATCGTACTTTTAGTTAGATGTGGAAAGGTTGCAGTTTGACCTCTACTCTAGCTTAAAGTCAGGTTCCACTGAGATTTCTACTCAGACACTGGATTCAGAGTCCAGAGTGCTAACCATTACACCATGGAACCACTATGCCCCAGAGAAATACACAGTTTTGGTAGACAGTTTCCTATTTGGCATCCGCTAGTATGCTATCTGTGCAGGGAATAGGACAAAGAAGGCATACACTGGTACCAATGACAAGGAAGCTAACAAGACACAGCAACCACTTCAGGCTAACTTAAGAATTTTAGTAAGCTCAGCAGAGGATTTGGGAAATGGCAAGGACTTCCTACAAACAATGAATGAATGAATCCAGTAACATGTCTGCCAACTGTATACAGACACATGGTAAGATTACACAGGTTGATAATGTAGAGGCTTACAAATGCAGCAGACTATTTTGTCAAATGCCTGCTCCTTAACATACAAAGCATTGCTGACCTTTTTTTCCACAATGTCATGTAACAGGCAGCGGAACCAGTGAAAGACAGTTGCTGTCAGAAGTGGGATTCGAAACCACGCCTCCAGTGGAGACTGCGACCTGAACGCAGCGCCTTGGACCGCTCGGCCATCCTGACTGGAAACAACTCTAAATTCAATGGAATTTATCATAGATATCATAACATATGACTTTGAAAACAACATGAGACCTGAAGCAAGATGGCCGCACTAGTCCCATGACTGCCATCGTACTTTTAGTTAGATGCGGAAAGGTTGCAGTTTGACCTTTACTCTAGCTTAAAGTCAGGTTCCACTGAGATTTCAACTCAGACACTGGATTCAGAGTCCAGAGTGCTAACCATTACACCATGGAACCACTATGCCCCAGAGAAATACACAGTTTTGGTAGACAGTTTCCTATTTGGCATCCGCTAGTATGCTATCTGTGCAGGGAATAGGACAAAGAAGGCATACACTGGTATCAATGACAAGGAAGCTAACAAGACACAGCAACCGCTTCAGGCTAACTTAAGAATTTTAGTAAGCTCAGCAGAGGATTTGGGAAATGGCAAGTCGAGAAATTGTTTTGAAGGACTTCCTACAAACAATGAATCCATTAACATGTCTGCCAACTGTATACAGACACATGGTAAGATTACACAGGTTGATAATGTAGAGGCTTACAAATGCTGCTGTTGCAGTAGTGGAGTATGTTGTCAAATGCCTGCTCCTTAACATACAAAGCATTGCTGACCTTTTTTTCCACAATGTCATGTAACAGGCAACGGAACCAGTGAAAGACAGTTGCTGTCAGAAGTGGGATTCGAACCCACGCCTCCAGTGGCGACTGCGACCTGAACGCAGCGCCTTGGACCTCTCGGCCATCCTGACTGGAAACAACTCTAAATTCAATGGATTTTATCATAGATATCATAATATATGACATTGAAAACATCATGAGACTTGAAGCAAGATGGCCGCACCAGTCCCAGGACTGCCATCGTACTTTTAGTTAGATGCGGAAAGGTTGCAGTTTGACCTTTACTCTAGCTTAAAGTCAGGTTCCACTGAGATTTCTACTCAGACACTGGATTCAGAGTCCAGAGTGCTAACCATTACACCATGGAACCACTATGCCCCAGAGAAATACACAGTTTTGGTAGACAGTTTCCTATTTGGCATCCGCTAGTATGCGATCTGTGCAGGGAATAGGACAAAGAAGGCATACACTGGTACCAATGACAAGGAAGCTAACAAGACACAGCAACCGCTTCAGGCTAACTTAAGAATTTTAGTAAGCTCAGCAGAGGATTTGGGAAATGGCAAGGACTTCCTACAAACAATGAATGAATGAATCCAGTAACATGTCTGCCAACTGTATACAGACACATGGTAAGATTACACAGGTTGATAATGTAGAGGCTTACAAATGCTGCAGTTGCAGTAGTAGCAGACTATTTTGTCAAATGCCTGCTCCTTAACATACAAAGCATTGCTGACCTTTTTTCACAATATCAAGTAACAGGCAACGGAACCAGTGAAAAACAGTTGCTGTCAGAAGTGGGATTCAAACCCACGCCTCCAGTGGAGACTGCGACCTGAACGCAGCGCCTTGGACCGCTCGGCCATCCTGACTGGAAACAGCTCTAAATTCAATGGAATTTATCATAGATATCATAACATATGACTTTGAAAACAACATGAGACCTGAAGCAAGATGGCCGCACTAGTCCCATGACTGCCATCGTACTTTTAGTTAGATGCGGAAAGGTTGCAGTTTGACCTCTACTCTAGCTTAAAGTCAGGTTCCACTGAGATTTGAACTCAGATCACTGGATTCAGAGTCCAGAGTGCTAACCATTACACCATGGAACCACTATGCCCCAGAGAAATACACAGTTTTGGTAGACAGTTTCCTATTTGGCATCCGCTAGTATGCTATCTGTGCAGGGAATAGGACAAAGAAGGCATACACTGGTACCAATGACAAGGAAGCTAACAAGACACAGCAACCGCTTCAGGCTAACTTAAGAATTTTAGTAAGCTCAGCAGAGGATTTGGGAAATGGCAAGGACTTCCTACAAACAATGAATGAATGAATCCAGTAACATGTCTGCCAACTGTATACAGACACATGGTAAGATTACACAGGTTGATAATGTAGAGGCTTACAAATGCTGCAGTTGCAGTAGTAGCAGACTATTTTGTCAAATGCCTGCTCCTTAACATACAAAGCATTGCTGACCTTTTTTTCACAATATCAAGTAACAGGCAACGGAACCAGTGAAAAACAGTTGCTGTCAGAAGTGGGATTCGAACCCACGCCTCCAGTGGAGACTGCGACCTGAACGCAGCGCCTTGGAACGCTCGGCCATCCTGACTGGAAACAACTCTAAATTCAATGGAATTTATCATAGATATCATAACATATGACTTTGAAAGCATCATGTGACCTGATGCAAGATGGCCGCACCAGTCCCATGACTGCCATCGTACTTTTAGTTAGATGCGGAAGGGTTGCAGTTTGACCTCTACTCTAGCTTAAAGTCAGGTTCCACTGAGATTTGAACTCAGATCACTGGATTCAGAGTCCAGAGTGCTAACCTTTACACCATGGAACCACTATGCCCCAGAGAAATACACAGTTTTGGTAGACAGTTTCCTATTTGGCATCCGCTAGTATGCTATCTGTGCAGGGAATAGGACAAAGAAGGCATACACTGGTATCAATGACAAGGAAGCTAACAAGACACAGCAACCGCTTCAGGCTAACTTAATAATTTTAGTAAGCTCAGCAGAGGATTTGGGAAATGGCAAGTCGAGAAATTGTTTTGAAGGACTTCCTACAAACAATGAATCCAATAACATGTCTGCCAACTGTATACAGACACATGGTAAGATTACACAGGTTGATAATGTAGAGGCTTACAAATGCTGCTGTTGGAGTAGTAGTGGAGTATTTTGTCAAATGCCTGCTCCTTAACATACAAAGCATTGCTGACCTTTTTTTCCACAATGTCATGTAACAGAACCAGTGAAAGACAGTTGCTGTCAGAAGTGGGATTAGAACCCACGCCTCCAGTGGAGACTGCGACCTGAACGCAGCGCCTTGGACCGCTCGGCCATCCTGACTGGAAACAACTCTAAATTCAATGGAATTTATCATAGATATCATAACATATGACTTTGAAAACATCATGAGACCTGAAACAAGATGGCCGCACCAGTCCCATGACTGCCATCGTACTTTTAGTTAGATGCGGAAAGGTTGCAGTTTGACCTCTACTCTAGCTTAAAGTCAGGTTCCACTGAGATTTGAACTCAGATCACTGGATTCAGAGTCCAGCGTGCTAACCATTACACCATGGAACCACTATGCCCCAGAGAATTACACAGTTTTGGTAGACAGTTTCTTATATGGGCATCCGCTAGTATGCTATCTGTGCAGGGAATAGGACAAAGAAGGCATACACTGGTACCAATGACAAGGAAGCTAACAAGACACAGCAACCGCTTCAGGCTAACTTAAGAATTTTAGTAAGCTCAGCAGAGGATTTGGGAAATGGCAAGGACTTCCTACAAACAATGAATGAATGAATCCAGTAACATGTCTGCCAACTGTATACAGACACATGGTAAGATTACACAGGTTGATAATGTAGAGGCTTACAAATGCTGCAGTTGCAGTAGTAGCAGACTATTTTGTCAAATGCCTGCTCCTTAACATACAAAGCATTGCTGACCTTTCTTTCACAATATCAAGTAACAGGCAACAGAACCAGTGAAAAACAGTTGCTGTCAGAAGTGGGATTCGAACCCACGCCTCCAGTGGAGACTGCGACCTGAACGCAGCGCCTTGGACCGCTCGGCCATCCTGACTGGAAACAACTCTAAATTCAATGGAATTTGTCATAGATATCATAACATATGACTTTGAAAACATCATGAGACCTGAAGCAAGATGGCCGCACTAGTCCCATGACTTCCATCGTACTTTTAGTTAGATGCGGAAAGGTTGCAGTTTGACCTCTACTCTAGCTTAAAGTCAGGTTCCACTGAGATTTGAACTGAGATCACTGGATTCAGAGTCCAGAGTGCTAACCATTACACCATGGAACCACTATGCCCCAGAGAAATACACAGTTTTGGTAGACAGTTTCCTATTTGGCATCCGCTAGTATGCTATCTGTGCAGGGAATAGGACAAAGAAGGCATACACTGGTACCAATGACAAGGAAGCTAACAAGACACAGCAACCGCTTCAGGCTAACTTAAGAATTTTAGTAAGCTCAGCAGAGGATTTGGGAAATGGCAAGGACTTCCTACAAACAATGAATGAATGAATCCAGTAACATGTCTGCCAACTGTATACAGACACATGGTAAGATTACACAGGTTGATAATGTAGAGGCTTACAAATGCTGCAGTTGCAGTAGTAGCAGACTATTTTGTCAAATGCCTGCTCCTTAACATACAAAGCATTGCTGACCTTTCTTTCACAATATCAAGTAACAGGCAACAGAACCAGTGAAAAACAGTTGCTGTCAGAAGTGGGATTCGAACCCACGCCTCCAGTGGAGACTGCGACCTGAACGCAGCGCCTTGGACCGCTCGGCCATCCTGACTGGAAACAACTCTAAATTCAATGGAATTTGTCATAGATATCATAACATATGACTTTGAAAACATCATGAGACCTGAAGCAAGATGGCCGCACTAGTCCCATGACTTCCATCGTACTTTTAGTTAGATGCGGAAAGGTTGCAGTTTGACCTCTACTCTAGCTTAAAGTCAGGTTCCACTGAGATTTGAACTCAGATCACTGGATTCAGAGTCCAGAGTGCTAACCATTACACCATGGAACCACTATGCCCCAGAGAAATACACAGTTTTGGTAGACAGTTTCCTATTTGGCATCCGCTAGTATGCTATCTGTGCAGGGAATAGGACAAAGAAGGCATACACTGGTACCAATGACAAGGAAGCTAACAAGACACAGCAACCGCTTCAGGCTAACTTAAGAATTTTAGTAAGCTCAGCAGAGGATTTGGGAAATGGCAAGGACTTCCTACAAACAATGAATGAATGAATCCAGTAACATGTCTGCCAACTGTATACAGACACATGGTAAGATTACACAGGTTGATAATGTAGAGGCTTACAAATGCTGCAGTTGCAGTAGTAGCAGACTATTTTGTCAAATGCCTGCTCCTTAACATACAAAGCATTGCTGACCTTTCTTTCACAATATCAAGTAACAGGCAACAGAACCAGTGAAAAACAGTTGCTGTCAGAAGTGGGATTCGAACCCACGCCTCCAGTGGAGACTGCGACCTGAACGCAGCGCCTTGGACCGCTCGGCCATCCTGACTGGAAACAACTCTAAATTCAATGGAATTTGTCATAGATATCATAACATATGACTTTGAAAACATCATGAGACCTGAAGCAAGATGGCCGCACTAGTCCCATGACTTCCATCGTACTTTTAGTTAGATGCGGAAAGGTTGCAGTTTGACCTCTACTCTAGCTTAAAGTCAGGTTCCACTGAGATTTGAACTCAGATCACTGGATTCAGAGTCCAGAGTGCTAACCATTACACCATGGAACCACTATGCCCCAGAGAAATACACAGTTTTGGTAGACAGTTTCCTATTTGGCATCCGCTAGTATGCTATCTGTGCAGGGAATAGGACAAAGAAGGCATACACTGGTACCAATGACAAGGAAGCTAACAAGACACAGCAACCGCTTCAGGCTAACCTAAGAATTTTAGTAAGCTCAGCAGAGGATTTGGGAAATGGCAAGGACTTCCTACAAACAATGAATGAATGAATCCAGTAACATGTCTGCCAACTGTATACAGACACATGGTAAGATTACACAGGTTGATAATGTAGAGGCTTACAAATGCTGCAGTTGCAGTAGTAGCAGACTATTTTGTCAAATGCCTGCTCCTTAACATACAAAGCATTGCTGACCTTTTTTTCACAATATCAAGTAACAGGCAACGGAACCAGTGAAAAACAGTTGCTGTCAGAAGTTGGATTCGAACCCACGCCTCCAGTGGAGACTGCGACCTGAACGCAGCGCCTTGGACCGCTCGGCCATCCTGACTGGAAACAACCCTAAATTCAATGGAATTTATCATAGATATCATAATATATGACATTGAAAACATCATGAGACTTGAAGCAAGACGGCCGCACTAGTCCCATGACTGCCATCGTACTTTTAGTTAGATGCGGAAAGGTTGCAGTTTGACCTCTACTCTAGCTTAAAGTCAGGTTCCACTGAGATTTGAACTCAGATCACTGGATTCAGAGTCCAGAGTGCTAACCATTACACCATGGAACCACTATGCCCCAGAGAAATACACAGTTTTGGTAGACAGTTTCCTATTTGGCATCCGCTAGTATGCTATCTGTGCAGGGAATAGGACAAAGAAGGCATACACTGGTACCAATGACAAGGAAGCTAACAAGACACAGCAACCGCTTCAGGCTAACTTAAGAATTTAAGTAAGCTCAGCAGAGGATTTGGGAAATGGCAAGTCGAGAAATTGTTTTGAAGGACTTCCTACAAACAATGAATCCAGTAACATGTCTGCCAACTGTATACAGACACATGTTAAGATTACACAGGTTGATAATGTAGAGGCTTACAAATGCTGCAGTTGCAGTAGTAGCAGACTATTTTGTCAAATGCCTGCTCCTTAACATACAAAGCATTGCTGACCTTTTTTTTCACAATATCAAGTAACAGGCAACGGAACCAGTGAAAGACAGTTGCTGTCAGAAGTGGGATTCAAACCCACGCCTCCAGTGGAGACTGCGACCTGAACGCAGCGCCTTGGACCGCTCGGCCATCCTGACTGGAAACAACTCTAAATTCAATGGAATTTATCATAGATATCATAATATATGACCTTGAAAACATCATGAGACTTGAAGCAAGATGGCCGCACCAGTCCCAGAACTGCCATCGTACTTTTAGTTAGATGCGGAAAGGTTGCTGTTTGACCTTTACTCTAGCTTAAAGTCAGGTTCCACTGAGATTTCTACTCAGATCACTGGATTCAGAGTCCAGCGTGCTAACCATTACACTATGGAACCACTATGCCCCAGAGAATTACACAGTTTTGGTAGACAGTTTCTTATATGGGCATCCGCTAGTATGCTTTCTGTGCAGGGAATAGGACAAAGAAGGCATACACTGGTACCAATGACAAGGAAGCTAACAAGACACAGCAACCGCTTCAGGCTAACTTAAGAATTTTAGTAAGCTCAGCAGAGGATTTTTGAAATGGCAAGGACTTCCACAAACAATGAATGAATGAATCCAGTAACATGTCTGCCAACTGTATACAGACACATGGTAAGATTACACAGGTTGATAATGTAGAGGCTTACAAATGCTGCAGTTGCAGTAGTAGCAGACTATTTTGTCAAATGCCTGCTCCTTAACATACAAAGCATTGCTGACCTTTTTTTCACAATATCAAGTAACAGAACCAGGGAAAAACAGTTGCTGTCAGAAGTGGGATTCGAACCCACGCCTCCAGTGGAGACTGCGACCTGAACGCAGCGCCTTGGACCGCTCGGCCATCCTGACTGGAAACAACCCTAAATTCAATGGAATTTATCATAGATATCATAATATATGACATTGAAAACATCATGAGACTTGAAGCAAGATGGCCGCACCAGTCCCATGACTGCCATCGTACTTTTAGTTAGATGCGGAAAGGTTGCAGTTTGACCTCTACTCTAGCTTAAAGTCAGGTTCCACTGAGATTTGAACTCAGATCACTGGATTCAGAGTCCAGAGTGCTAACCATTACACCATGGAACCACTATGACCCAGAGAAATACACAGTTTTAGTAGACAGTTTCCTATTTGGCATCCGCTAGTATGCTATCTGTGCAGGGAATAGGACAAAGAAGGCATACACTGGTACCAATGACAAGGAAGCTAACAAGACACAGCAACCGCTTCAGGCTAACTTAAGAATTTTAGTAAGCTCAGCAGAGGATTTGGGAAATGGCAAGGACTTCCTACAAACAATGAATGAATGAATCCAGTAACATGTCTGCCAACTGTATACAGACACATGGTAAGATTACACAGGTTGATAATGTAGAGGCTTACAAATGCTGCAGTTGCAGTAGTAGCAGACTATTTTGTCAAATGCCTGCTCCTTAACATACAAAGCATTGCTGACCTTTCTTTCACAATATCAAGTAACAGGCAACAGAACCAGTGAAAAACAGTTGCTGTCAGAAGTGGGATTCGAACCCACGCCTCCAGTGGAGACTGCGACCTGAACGCAGCGCCTTGGACCGCTCGGCCATCCTGACTGGAAACAACTCTAAATTCAATGGAATTTGTCATAGATATCATAACATATGACTTTGAAAACATCATGAGACCTGAAGCAAGATGGCCGCACTAGTCCCATGACTTCCATCGTACTTTTAGTTAGATGCGGAAAGGTTGCAGTTTGACCTCTACTCTAGCTTAAAGTCAGGTTCCACTGAGATTTGAACTCAGATCACTGGATTCAGAGTCCAGAGTGCTAACCATTACACCATGGAACCACTATGCCCCAGAGAAATACACAGTTTTGGTAGACAGTTTCCTATTTGGCATCCGCTAGTATGCTATCTGTGCAGGGAATAGGACAAAGAAGGCATACACTGGTACCAATGACAAGGAAGCTAACAAGACACAGCAACCGCTTCAGGCTAACCTAAGAATTTTAGTAAGCTCAGCAGAGGATTTGGGAAATGGCAAGGACTTCCTACAAACAATGAATGAATGAATCCAGTAACATGTCTGCCAACTGTATACAGACACATGGTAAGATTACACAGGTTGATAATGTAGAGGCTTACAAATGCTGCAGTTGCAGTAGTAGCAGACTATTTTGTCAAATGCCTGCTCCTTAACATACAAAGCATTGCTGACCTTTTTTTCACAATATCAAGTAACAGGCAACGGAACCAGTGAAAAACAGTTGCTGTCAGAAGTTGGATTCGAACCCACGCCTCCAGTGGAGACTGCGACCTGAACGCAGCGCCTTGGACCGCTCGGCCATCCTGACTGGAAACAACCCTAAATTCAATGGAATTTATCATAGATATCATAATATATGACATTGAAAACATCATGAGACTTGAAGCAAGACGGCCGCACTAGTCCCATGACTGCCATCGTACTTTTAGTTAGATGCGGAAAGGTTGCAGTTTGACCTCTACTCTAGCTTAAAGTCAGGTTCCACTGAGATTTGAACTCAGATCACTGGATTCAGAGTCCAGAGTGCTAACCATTACACCATGGAACCACTATGCCCCAGAGAAATACACAGTTTTGGTAGACAGTTTCCTATTTGGCATCCGCTAGTATGCTATCTGTGCAGGGAATAGGACAAAGAAGGCATACACTGGTACCAATGACAAGGAAGCTAACAAGACACAGCAACCGCTTCAGGCTAACTTAAGAATTTAAGTAAGCTCAGCAGAGGATTTGGGAAATGGCAAGTCGAGAAATTGTTTTGAAGGACTTCCTACAAACAATGAATCCAGTAACATGTCTGCCAACTGTATACAGACACATGTTAAGATTACACAGGTTGATAATGTAGAGGCTTACAAATGCTGCAGTTGCAGTAGTAGCAGACTATTTTGTCAAATGCCTGCTCCTTAACATACAAAGCATTGCTGACCTTTTTTTCACAATATCAAGTAACAGGCAACGGAACCAGTGAAAGACAGTTGCTGTCAGAAGTGGGATTCAAACCCACGCCTCCAGTGGAGACTGCGACCTGAACGCAGCGCCTTGGACCGCTCGGCCATCCTGACTGGAAACAACTCTAAATTCAATGGAATTTATCATAGATATCATAATATATGACCTTGAAAACATCATGAGACTTGAAGCAAGATGGCCGCACCAGTCCCAGAACTGCCATCGTACTTTTAGTTAGATGCGGAAAGGTTGCTGTTTGACCTTTACTCTAGCTTAAAGTCAGGTTCCACTGAGATTTCTACTCAGATCACTGGATTCAGAGTCCAGCGTGCTAACCATTACACTATGGAACCACTATGCCCCAGAGAATTACACAGTTTTGGTAGACAGTTTCTTATATGGGCATCCGCTAGTATGCTTTCTGTGCAGGGAATAGGACAAAGAAGGCATACACTGGTACCAATGACAAGGAAGCTAACAAGACACAGCAACCGCTTCAGGCTAACTTAAGAATTTTAGTAAGCTCAGCAGAGGATTTTTGAAATGGCAAGGACTTCCACAAACAATGAATGAATGAATCCAGTAACATGTCTGCCAACTGTATACAGACACATGGTAAGATTACACAGGTTGATAATGTAGAGGCTTACAAATGCTGCAGTTGCAGTAGTAGCAGACTATTTTGTCAAATGCCTGCTCCTTAACATACAAAGCATTGCTGACCTTTTTTTCACAATATCAAGTAACAGAACCAGGGAAAAACAGTTGCTGTCAGAAGTGGGATTCGAACCCACGCCTCCAGTGGAGACTGCGACCTGAACGCAGCGCCTTGGACCGCTCGGCCATCCTGACTGGAAACAACCCTAAATTCAATGGAATTTATCATAGATATCATAATATATGACATTGAAAACATCATGAGACTTGAAGCAAGATGGCCGCACCAGTCCCATGACTGCCATCGTACTTTTAGTTAGATGCGGAAAGGTTGCAGTTTGACCTCTACTCTAGCTTAAAGTCAGGTTCCACTGAGATTTGAACTCAGATCACTGGATTCAGAGTCCAGAGTGCTAACCATTACACCATGGAACCACTATGACCCAGAGAAATACACAGTTTTAGTAGACAGTTTCCTATTTGGCATCCGCTAGTATGCTATCTGTGCAGGGAATAGGACAAAGAAGGCATACACTGGTACCAATGACAAGGAAGCTAACAAGACACAGCAACCGCTTCAGGCTAACTTAAGAATTTTAGTAAGCTCAGCAGAGGATTTGGGAAATGGCAAGGACTTCCTACAAACAATGAATGAATGAATCCAGTAACATGTCTGCCAACTGTATACAGACACATGGTAAGATTACACAGGTTGATAATGTAGAGGCTTACAAATGCTGCAGTTGCAGTAGTAGCAGACTATTTTGTCAAATGCCTGCTCCTTAACATACAAAGCATTGCTGACCTTTCTTTCACAATATCAAGTAACAGGCAACAGAACCAGTGAAAAACAGTTGCTGTCAGAAGTGGGATTCGAACCCACGCCTCCAGTGGAGACTGCGACCTGAACGCAGCGCCTTGGACCGCTCGGCCATCCTGACTGGAAACAACTCTAAATTCAATGGAATTTGTCATAGATATCATAACATATGACTTTGAAAACATCATGAGACCTGAAGCAAGATGGCCGCACTAGTCCCATGACTTCCATCGTACTTTTAGTTAGATGCGGAAAGGTTGCAGTTTGACCTCTACTCTAGCTTAAAGTCAGGTTCCACTGAGATTTGAACTCAGATCACTGGATTCAGAGTCCAGAGTGCTAACCATTACACCATGGAACCACTATGCCCCAGAGAAATACACAGTTTTGGTAGACAGTTTCCTATTTGGCATCCGCTAGTATGCTATCTGTGCAGGGAATAGGACAAAGAAGGCATACACTGGTACCAATGACAAGGAAGCTAACAAGACACAGCAACCGCTTCAGGCTAACTTAAGAATTTTAGTAAGCTCAGCAGAGGATTTGGGAAATGGCAAGGACTTCCTACAAACAATGAATGAATGAATCCAGTAACATGTCTGCCAACTGTATACAGACACATGGTAAGATTACACAGGTTGATAATGTAGAGGCTTACAAATGCTGCAGTTGCAGTAGTAGCAGACTATTTTGTCAAATGCCTGCTCCTTAACATACAAAGCATTGCTGACCTTTTTTTCACAATATCAAGTAACAGGCAACGGAACCAGTGAAAAACAGTTGCTGTCAGAAGTTGGATTCGAACCCACGCCTCCAGTGGAGACTGCGACCTGAACGCAGCGCCTTGGACCGCTCGGCCATCCTGACTGGAAACAACCCTAAATTCAATGGAATTTATCATAGATATCATAATATATGACATTGAAAACATCATGAGACTTGAAGCAAGACGGCCGCACTAGTCCCATGACTGCCATCGTACTTTTAGTTAGATGCGGAAAGGTTGCAGTTTGACCTCTACTCTAGCTTAAAGTCAGGTTCCACTGAGATTTGAACTCAGATCACTGGATTCAGAGTCCAGAGTGCTAACCATTACACCATGGAACCACTATGCCCCAGAGAAATACACAGTTTTGGTAGACAGTTTCCTATTTGGCATCCGCTAGTATGCTATCTGTGCAGGGAATAGGACAAAGAAGGCATACACTGGTACCAATGACAAGGAAGCTAACAAGACACAGCAACCGCTTCAGGCTAACTTAAGAATTTAAGTAAGCTCAGCAGAGGATTTGGGAAATGGCAAGTCGAGAAATTGTTTTGAAGGACTTCCTACAAACAATGAATCCAGTAACATGTCTGCCAACTGTATACAGACACATGGTAAGATTACACAGGTTGATAATGTAGAGGCTTACAAATGCTGCTGTTGCAGTAGTAGTGGAGGTTTTTGTCAAATACCTGCTACTTAACATACAAAGCATTGCTGAGCTGTCCTTTCTTTCACAATATCATGTAACAGCCAACGGAACCAGTGAAAAACAGTTGCTGTCAGAAGTGGGATTCAAACCCACGCCTCCAGTGGAGACTGCGACCTGAACGCAGCGCCTTGGACCGCTCGGCCATCCTGACTGGAAACAACCCTAAATTCAATGGAATTTATCATAGATATCATAATATATGACATTGAAAACATCATGAGACTTGAAGCAAGATGGCCGCACCAGTCCCATGACTGCCATCGTACTTTTAGTTAGATGCGGAAAGGTTGCAGTTTGACCTCTACTCTAGCTTAAAGTCAGGTTCCAATGAGATTTGAACTCAGATCACTGGATTCAGAGTCCAGAGTGCTAACCATTACACCATGGAACCACTATGCCCCAGAGAAATACACAGTTTTGGTAGACAGTTTCCTATTTGGCATCCGCTAGTATGCTATCTGTGCAGGGAATAGGACAAAGAAGGCATACACTGGTACCAATGACAAGGAAGCTAACAAGACACAGCAACCGCTTCAGGCTAACTTAAGAATTTTAGTAAGCTCAGCAGAGGATTTGGGAAATGGCAAGTCGAGAAATTCTTTTGAAGGACTTCCTACAAACAATGAATCCAGTAACATGTCTGCCAACTGTATACAGACACATGTTAAGATTACACAGGTTGATAATGTAGAGGCTTACAAATGCTGCAGTTGCAGTAGTAGCAGACTATTTTGTCAAATGCCTGCTCCTTAACATACAAAGCATTGCTGACCTTTTTTTCACAATATCAAGTAACAGGCAACGGAACCAGTGAAAGACAGTTGCTGTCAGAAGTGGGATTCGAACCCACGCCTCCAGTGGAGACTGCGACCTGAACGCAGCGCCTTGGACCGCTCGGCCATCCTGACTGGAAACAACCCTAAATTCAATGGAATTTATCATAGATATCATAATATATGACATTGAAAACATCATGAGACTTGAAGCAAGACGGCCGCACTAGTCCCATGACTGCCATCGTACTTTTAGTTAGATGTGGAAAGGTTGCAGTTTGACCTCTACTCTAGCTTAAAGTCAGGTTCCACTGAGATTTGAACTCAGATCACTGGATTCAGAGTCCAGAGTGCTAACCATTACACCATGGAACCACTATGCCCCAGAGAAATACACAGTTTTGGTAGACAGTTTCCTATTTGGCATCCGCTAGTATGCTATCTGTGCAGGGAATAGGACAAAGAAGGCATACACTGGTACCAATGACAAGGAAGCTAACAAGACACAGCAACCGCTTCAGGCTAACTTAAGAATTTAAGTAAGCTCAGCAGAGGATTTGGGAAATGGCAAGTCGAGAAATTGTTTTGAAGGACTTCCTACAAACAATGAATCCAGTAACATGTCTGCCAACTGTATACAGACACATGGTAAGATTACACAGGTTGATAATGTAGAGGCTTACAAATGCTGCTGTTGCAGTAGTAGTGGAGGTTTTTGTCAAATGCCTGCTACTTAACATACAAAGCATTGCTGAGCTGTCCTTTCTTTCACAATATCATGTAACAGCCAACGGAACCAGTGAAGAACAGTTGCTGTCAGAAGTGGGATTCAAACCCACGCCTCCAGTGGAGACTGCGACCTGAACGCAGCGCCTTGGACCGCTCGGCCATCCTGACTGGAAACAACCCTAAATTCAATGGAATTTATCATAGATATCATAATATATGACATTGAAAACATCATGAGACTTGAAGCAAGATGGCCGCACCAGTCCCATGACTGCCATCGTACTTTTAGTTAGATGCGGAAAGGTTGCAGTTTGACCTCTACTCTAGCTTAAAGTCAGGTTCCAATGAGATTTGAACTCAGATCACTGGATTCAGAGTCCAGAGTGCTAACCATTACACCATGGAACCACTATGCCCCAGAGAAATACACAGTTTTGGTAGACAGTTTCCTATTTGGCATCCGCTAGTATGCTATCTGTGCAGGGAATAGGACAAAGAAGGCATACACTGGTACCAATGACAAGGAAGCTAACAAGACACAGCAACCGCTTCAGGCTAACTTAAGAATTTTAGTAAGCTCAGCAGAGGATTTGGGAAATGGCAAGTCGAGAAATTCTTTTGAAGGACTTCCTACAAACAATGAATCCAGTAACATGTCTGCCAACTGTATACAGATACATGTTAAGATTACACAGGTTGATAATGTAGAGGCTTACAAATGCTGCTGTTGCAGTAGTAGCAGACTATTTTGTCAAATGCCTGCTCCTTAACATACAAAGCATTGCTGACCTTTTTTTCACAATATCAAGTAACAGGCAACGGAACCAGTGAAAGACAGTTGCTGTCAGAAGTGGGATTCGAACCCACGCCTCCAGTGGAGACTGCGACCTGAACGCAGCGCCTTGGACCGCTCGGCCATCCTGACTGGAAACAACTCTAAATTCAATGGAATTTATCATAGATATCATAATATATGACCTTGAAAACATCATGAGACTTGAAGCAAGATGGCCGCACCAGTCCCAGAACTGCCATCGTACTTTTAGTTAGATGCGGAAAGGTTGCTGTTTGACCTTTACTCTAGCTTAAAGTCAGGTTCCACTGAGATTTCTACTCAGATCACTGGATTCAGAGTCCAGCGTGCTAACCATTACACTATGGAACCACTATGCCCCAGAGAATTACACAGTTTTGGTAGACAGTTTTTTATATGGGCATCCGCTAGTATGCTATCTGTGCAGGGAATAGGACAAAGAAGGCATACACTGGTACCAATGACAAGGAAGCTAACAAGACACAGCAACCGCTTCAGGCTAACTTAAGAATTTTAGTAAGCTCAGCAGAGGATTTGGGAAATGGCAACTCGAGAAATTCTTTTGAAGGACTTCCTACAAACAATGAATCCAGTAACATGTCTGCCAACTGTATACAGACACATGTTAAGATTACACAGGTTGATAATGTAGAGGCTTACAAATGCTGCAGTTGCAGTAGTAGCAGACTATTTTGTCAAATGCCTGCTCCTTAACATACAAAGCATTGCTGACCTTTTTTTCACAATATCAAGTAACAGGCAACGGAACCAGTGAAAAACAGTTGCTGTCAGAAGTTGGATTCGAACCCACGCCTCCAGTGGAGACTGCGACCTGAACGCAGCGCCTTGGACCGCTCGGCCATCCTGACTGGAAACAACCCTAAATTCAATGGAATTTATCATAGATATCATAATATATGACATTGAAAACATCATGAGACTTGAAGCAAGACGGCCGCACTAGTCCCATGACTGCCATCGTACTTTTAGTTAGATGCGGAAAGGTTGCAGTTTGACCTCTACTCTAGCTTAAAGTCAGGTTCCACTGAGATTTGAACTCAGATCACTGGATTCAGAGTCCAGAGTGCTAACCATTACACCATGGAACCACTATGCCCCAGAGAAATACACAGTTTTGGTAGACAGTTTCCTATTTGGCATCCGCTAGTATGCTATCTGTGCAGGGAATAGGACAAAGAAGGCATACACTGGTACCAATGACAAGGAAGCTAACAAGACACAGCAACCGCTTCAGGCTAACTTAAGAATTTAAGTAAGCTCAGCAGAGGATTTGGGAAATGGCAAGTCGAGAAATTGTTTTGAAGGACTTCCTACAAACAATGAATCCAGTAACATGTCTGCCAACTGTATACAGACACATGGTAAGATTACACAGGTTGATAATGTAGAGGCTTACAAATGCTGCTGTTGCAGTAGTAGTGGAGGTTTTTGTCAAATGCCTGCTACTTAACATACAAAGCATTGCTGAGCTGTCCTTTCTTTCACAATATCATGTAACAGCCAACGGAACCAGTGAAAAACAGTTGCTGTCAGAAGTGGGATTCAAACCCACGCCTCCAGTGGAGACTGCGACCTGAACGCAGCGCCTTGGACCGCTCGGCCATCCTGACTGGAAACAACCCTAAATTCAATGGAATTTATCATAGATATCATAATATATGACATTGAAAACATCATGAGACTTGAAGCAAGATGGCCGCACCAGTCCCATGACTGCCATCGTACTTTTAGTTAGATGCGGAAAGGTTGCAGTTTGACCTCTACTCTAGCTTAAAGTCAGGTTCCAATGAGATTTGAACTCAGATCACTGGATTCAGAGTCCAGAGTGCTAACCATTACACCATGGAACCACTATGCCCCAGAGAAATACACAGTTTTGGTAGACAGTTTCCTATTTGGCATCCGCTAGTATGCTATCTGTGCAGGGAATAGGACAAAGAAGGCATACACTGGTACCAATGACAAGGAAGCTAACAAGACACAGCAACCGCTTCAGGCTAACTTAAGAATTTTAGTAAGCTCAGCAGAGGATTTGGGAAATGGCAAGTCGAGAAATTCTTTTGAAGGACTTCCTACAAACAATGAATCCAGTAACATGTCTGCCAACTGTATACAGACACATGTTAAGATTACACAGGTTGATAATGTAGAGGCTTACAAATGCTGCAGTTGCAGTAGTAGCAGACTATTTTGTCAAATGCCTGCTCCTTAACATACAAAGCATTGCTGACCTTTTTTTCACAATATCAAGTAACAGGCAACGGAACCAGTGAAAGACAGTTGCTGTCAGAAGTGGGATTCGAACCCACGCCTCCAGTGGAGACTGCGACCTGAACGCAGCGCCTTGGACCGCTCGGCCATCCTGACTGGAAACAACCCTAAATTCAATGGAATTTATCATAGATATCATAATATATGACATTGAAAACATCATGAGACTTGAAGCAAGATGGCCGCACCAGTCCCAGAACTGCCATCGTACTTTTAGTTAGATGCGGAAAGGTTGCTGTTTGACCTTTACTCTAGCTTAAAGTCAGGTTCCACTGAGATTTCTACTCAGATCACTGGATTCAGAGTCCAGCGTGCTAACCATTACACTATGGAACCACTATGCCCCAGAGAATTACACAGTTTTGGTAGACAGTTTTTTATATGGGCATCCGCTAGTATGCTATCTGTGCAGGGAATAGGACAAAGAAGGCATACACTGGTACCAATGACAAGGAAGCTAACAAGACACAGCAACCGCTTCAGGCTAACTTAAGAATTTTAGTAAGCTCAGCAGAGGATTTGGGAAATGGCAAGGACTTCCTACAAACAATGAATGAATGAATCCAGTAACATGTCTGCCAACTGTATACAGACACATGGTAAGATTACACAGGTTGATAATGTAGAGGCTTACAAATGCTGCAGTTGCAGTAGTAGCAGACTATTTTGTCAAATGCCTGCTCCTTAACATACAAAGCATTGCTGACCTTTCTTTCACAATATCAAGTAACAGGCAACAGAACCAGTGAAAAACAGTTGCTGTCAGAAGTGGGATTCGAACCCACGCCTCCAGTGGAGACTGCGACCTGAACGCAGCGCCTTGGACCGCTCGGCCATCCTGACTGGAAACAACTCTAAATTCAATGGAATTTGTCATAGATATCATAACATATGACTTTGAAAACATCATGAGACCTGAAGCAAGATGGCCGCACTAGTCCCATGACTTCCATCGTACTTTTAGTTAGATGCGGAAAGGTTGCAGTTTGACCTCTACTCTAGCTTAAAGTCAGGTTCCACTGAGATTTGAACTCAGATCACTGGATTCAGAGTCCAGAGTGCTAACCATTACACCATGGAACCACTATGCCCCAGAGAAATACACAGTTTTGGTAGACAGTTTCCTATTTGGCATCCGCTAGTATGCTATCTGTGCAGGGAATAGGACAAAGAAGGCATACACTGGTACCAATGACAAGGAAGCTAACAAGACACAGCAACCGCTTCAGGCTAACTTAAGAATTTTAGTAAGCTCAGCAGAGGATTTGGGAAATGGCAAGGACTTCCTACAAACAATGAATGAATGAATCCAGTAACATGTCTGCCAACTGTATACAGACACATGGTAAGATTACACAGGTTGATAATGTAGAGGCTTACAAATGCTGCAGTTGCAGTAGTAGCAGACTATTTTGTCAAATGCCTGCTCCTTAACATACAAAGCATTGCTGACCTTTTTTTCACAATATCAAGTAACAGGCAACGGAACCAGTGAAAAACAGTTGCTGTCAGAAGTTGGATTCGAACCCACGCCTCCAGTGGAGACTGCGACCTGAACGCAGCGCCTTGGACCGCTCGGCCATCCTGACTGGAAACAACCCTAAATTCAATGGAATTTATCATAGATATCATAATATATGACATTGAAAACATCATGAGACTTGAAGCAAGACGGCCGCACTAGTCCCATGACTGCCATCGTACTTTTAGTTAGATGCGGAAAGGTTGCAGTTTGACCTCTACTCTAGCTTAAAGTCAGGTTCCACTGAGATTTGAACTCAGATCACTGGATTCAGAGTCCAGAGTGCTAACCATTACACCATGGAACCACTATGCCCCAGAGAAATACACAGTTTTGGTAGACAGTTTCCTATTTGGCATCCGCTAGTATGCTATCTGTGCAGGGAATAGGACAAAGAAGGCATACACTGGTACCAATGACAAGGAAGCTAACAAGACACAGCAACCGCTTCAGGCTAACTTAAGAATTTAAGTAAGCTCAGCAGAGGATTTGGGAAATGGCAAGTCGAGAAATTGTTTTGAAGGACTTCCTACAAACAATGAATCCAGTAACATGTCTGCCAACTGTATACAGACACATGGTAAGATTACACAGGTTGATAATGTAGAGGCTTACAAATGCTGCTGTTGCAGTAGTAGTGGAGGTTTTTGTCAAATGCCTGCTACTTAACATACAAAGCATTGCTGAGCTGTCCTTTCTTTCACAATATCATGTAACAGCCAACGGAACCAGTGAAAAACAGTTGCTGTCAGAAGTGGGATTCAAACCCACGCCTCCAGTGGAGACTGCGACCTGAACGCAGCGCCTTGGACCGCTCGGCCATCCTGACTGGAAACAACCCTAAATTCAATGGAATTTATCATAGATATCATAATATATGACATTGAAAACATCATGAGACTTGAAGCAAGATGGCCGCACCAGTCCCATGACTGCCATCGTACTTTTAGTTAGATGCGGAAAGGTTGCAGTTTGACCTCTACTCTAGCTTAAAGTCAGGTTCCAATGAGATTTGAACTCAGATCACTGGATTCAGAGTCCAGAGTGCTAACCATTACACCATGGAACCACTATGCCCCAGAGAAATACACAGTTTTGGTAGACAGTTTCCTATTTGGCATCCGCTAGTATGCTATCTGTGCAGGGAATAGGACAAAGAAGGCATACACTGGTACCAATGACAAGGAAGCTAACAAGACACAGCAACCGCTTCAGGCTAACTTAAGAATTTTAGTAAGCTCAGCAGAGGATTTGGGAAATGGCAAGTCGAGAAATTCTTTTGAAGGACTTCCTACAAACAATGAATCCAGTAACATGTCTGCCAACTGTATACAGACACATGTTAAGATTACACAGGTTGATAATGTAGAGGCTTACAAATGCTGCAGTTGCAGTAGTAGCAGACTATTTTGTCAAATGCCTGCTCCTTAACATACAAAGCATTGCTGACCTTTTTTTCACAATATCAAGTAACAGGCAACGGAACCAGTGAAAGACAGTTGCTGTCAGAAGTGGGATTCGAACCCACGCCTCCAGTGGAGACTGCGACCTGAACGCAGCGCCTTGGACCGCTCGGCCATCCTGACTGGAAACAACTCTAAATTCAATGGAATTTATCATAGATATCATAATATATGACCTTGAAAACATCATGAGACTTGAAGCAAGATGGCCGCACCAGTCCCAGAACTGCCATCGTACTTTTAGTTAGATGCGGAAAGGTTGCTGTTTGACCTTTACTCTAGCTTAAAGTCAGGTTCCACTGAGATTTCTACTCAGATCACTGGATTCAGAGTCCAGCGTGCTAACCATTACACTATGGAACCACTATGCCCCAGAGAATTACACAGTTTTGGTAGACAGTTTCTTATATGGGCATCCGCTAGTATGCTTTCTGTGCAGGGAATAGGACAAAGAAGGCATACACTGGTACCAATGACAAGGAAGCTAACAAGACACAGCAACCGCTTCAGGCTAACTTAAGAATTTTAGTAAGCTCAGCAGAGGATTTTTGAAATGGCAAGGACTTCCACAAACAATGAATGAATGAATCCAGTAACATGTCTGCCAACTGTATACAGACACATGGTAAGATTACACAGGTTGATAATGTAGAGGCTTACAAATGCTGCAGTTGCAGTAGTAGCAGACTATTTTGTCAAATGCCTGCTCCTTAACATACAAAGCATTGCTGACCTTTTTTTCACAATATCAAGTAACAGAACCAGGGAAAAACAGTTGCTGTCAGAAGTGGGATTCGAACCCACGCCTCCAGTGGAGACTGCGACCTGAACGCAGCGCCTTGGACCGCTCGGCCATCCTGACTGGAAGCAACCCTAAATTCAATGGAATTTATCATAGATATCATAATATATGACATTGAAAACATCATGAGACTTGAAGCAAGATGGCCGCACCAGTCCCATGACTGCCATCGTACTTTTAGTTAGATGTGGAAAGGTTGCAGTTTGACCTCTACTCTAGCTTAAAGTCAGGTTCCACTGAGATTTGAACTCAGATCACTGGATTCAGAGTCCAGAGTGCTAACCATTACACCATGGAACCACTATGCCCCAGAGAAATACACAGTTTTGGTAGACAGTTTCCTATTTGGCATCCGCTAGTATGCTATCTGTGCAGGGAATAGGACAAAGAAGGCATACACTGGTACCAATGACAAGGAAGCTAACAAGACACAGCAACCGCTTCAGGCTAACTTAAGAATTTTAGTAAGCTCAGCAGAGGATTTGGGAAATGGCAAGGACTTCCTACAAACAATGAATGAATGAATCCAGTAACATGTCTGCCAACTGTATACAGACACATGGTAAGATTACACAGGTTGATAATGTAGAGGCTTACAAATGCTGCAGTTGCAGTAGTAGCAGACTATTTTGTCAAATGCCTGCTCCTTAACATACAAAGCATTGCTGACCTTTTTTTCACAATATCAAGTAACAGGCAACGGAACCAGTGAAAAACAGTTGCTGTCAGAAGTTGGATTCGAACCCACGCCTCCAGTGGAGACTGCGACCTGAACGCAGCGCCTTGGACCGCTCGGCCATCCTGACTGGAAACAACCCTAAATTCAATGGAATTTATCATAGATATCATAATATATGACATTGAAAACATCATGAGACTTGAAGCAAGACGGCCGCACTAGTCCCATGACTGCCATCGTACTTTTAGTTAGATGCGGAAAGGTTGCAGTTTGACCTCTACTCTAGCTTAAAGTCAGGTTCCACTGAGATTTCTACTCAGATCACTGGATTCAGAGTCCAGCGTGCTAACCATTACACTATGGAACCACTATGCCCCAGAGAATTACACAGTTTTGGTAGACAGTTTTTTATATGGGCATCCGCTAGTATGCTATCTGTGCAGGGAATAGGACAAAGAAGGCATACACTGGTACCAATGACAAGGAAGCTAACAAGACACAGCAACCGCTTCAGGCTAACTTAAGAATTTTAGTAAGCTCAGCAGAGGATTTGGGAAATGGCAAGGACTTCCTACAAACAATGAATGAATGAATCCAGTAACATGTCTGCCAACTGTATACAGACACATGGTAAGATTACACAGGTTGATAATGTAGAGGCTTACAAATGCTGCAGTTGCAGTAGTAGCAGACTATTTTGTCAAATGCCTGCTCCTTAACATACAAAGCATTGCTGACCTTTCTTTCACAATATCAAGTAACAGGCAACAGAACCAGTGAAAAACAGTTGCTGTCAGAAGTGGGATTCGAACCCACGCCTCCAGTGGAGACTGCGACCTGAACGCAGCGCCTTGGACCGCTCGGCCATCCTGACTGGAAACAACTCTAAATTCAATGGAATTTGTCATAGATATCATAACATATGACTTTGAAAACATCATGAGACCTGAAGCAAGATGGCCGCACTAGTCCCATGACTTCCATCGTACTTTTAGTTAGATGCGGAAAGGTTGCAGTTTGACCTCTACTCTAGCTTAAAGTCAGGTTCCACTGAGATTTGAACTCAGATCACTGGATTCAGAGTCCAGAGTGCTAACCATTACACCATGGAACCACTATGCCCCAGAGAAATACACAGTTTTGGTAGACAGTTTCCTATTTGGCATCCGCTAGTATGCTATCTGTGCAGGGAATAGGACAAAGAAGGCATACACTGGTACCAATGACAAGGAAGCTAACAAGACACAGCAACCGCTTCAGGCTAACTTAAGAATTTTAGTAAGCTCAGCAGAGGATTTGGGAAATGGCAAGGACTTCCTACAAACAATGAATGAATGAATCCAGTAACATGTCTGCCAACTGTATACAGACACATGGTAAGATTACACAGGTTGATAATGTAGAGGCTTACAAATGCTGCAGTTGCAGTAGTAGCAGACTATTTTGTCAAATGCCTGCTCCTTAACATACAAAGCATTGCTGACCTTTTTTTCACAATATCAAGTAACAGGCAACGGAACCAGTGAAAAACAGTTGCTGTCAGAAGTTGGATTCGAACCCACGCCTCCAGTGGAGACTGCGACCTGAACGCAGCGCCTTGGACCGCTCGGCCATCCTGACTGGAAACAACCCTAAATTCAATGGAATTTATCATAGATATCATAATATATGACATTGAAAACATCATGAGACTTGAAGCAAGACGGCCGCACTAGTCCCATGACTGCCATCGTACTTTTAGTTAGATGCGGAAAGGTTGCAGTTTGACCTCTACTCTAGCTTAAAGTCAGGTTCCACTGAGATTTGAACTCAGATCACTGGATTCAGAGTCCAGAGTGCTAACCATTACACCATGGAACCACTATGCCCCAGAGAAATACACAGTTTTGGTAGACAGTTTCCTATTTGGCATCCGCTAGTATGCTATCTGTGCAGGGAATAGGACAAAGAAGGCATACACTGGTACCAATGACAAGGAAGCTAACAAGACACAGCAACCGCTTCAGGCTAACTTAAGAATTTAAGTAAGCTCAGCAGAGGATTTGGGAAATGGCAAGTCGAGAAATTGTTTTGAAGGACTTCCTACAAACAATGAATCCAGTAACATGTCTGCCAACTG
>NW_027176975.1:2193371-2255878 GCF_023349555.1 Cebidichthys violaceus | reverse complement strand
TATACAGACACATGGTAAGATTACACAGGTTGATAATGTAGAGGCTTACAAATGCTGCTGTTGCAGTAGTAGTGGAGGTTTTTGTCAAATGCCTGCTACTTAACATACAAAGCATTGCTGAGCTGTCCTTTCTTTCACAATATCATGTAACAGCCAACGGAACCAGTGAAAAACAGTTGCTGTCAGAAGTGGGATTCAAACCCACGCCTCCAGTGGAGACTGCGACCTGAACGCAGCGCCTTGGACCGCTCGGCCATCCTGACTGGAAACAACCCTAAATTCAATGGAATTTATCATAGATATCATAATATATGACATTGAAAACATCATGAGACTTGAAGCAAGATGGCCGCACCAGTCCCATGACTGCCATCGTACTTTTAGTTAGATGCGGAAAGGTTGCAGTTTGACCTCTACTCTAGCTTAAAGTCAGGTTCCAATGAGATTTGAACTCAGATCACTGGATTCAGAGTCCAGAGTGCTAACCATTACACCATGGAACCACTATGCCCCAGAGAAATACACAGTTTTGGTAGACAGTTTCCTATTTGGCATCCGCTAGTATGCTATCTGTGCAGGGAATAGGACAAAGAAGGCATACACTGGTACCAATGACAAGGAAGCTAACAAGACACAGCAACCGCTTCAGGCTAACTTAAGAATTTTAGTAAGCTCAGCAGAGGATTTGGGAAATGGCAAGTCGAGAAATTCTTTTGAAGGACTTCCTACAAACAATGAATCCAGTAACATGTCTGCCAACTGTATACAGACACATGTTAAGATTACACAGGTTGATAATGTAGAGGCTTACAAATGCTGCAGTTGCAGTAGTAGCAGACTATTTTGTCAAATGCCTGCTCCTTAACATACAAAGCATTGCTGACCTTTTTTTCACAATATCAAGTAACAGGCAACGGAACCAGTGAAAGACAGTTGCTGTCAGAAGTGGGATTCGAACCCACGCCTCCAGTGGAGACTGCGACCTGAACGCAGCGCCTTGGACCGCTCGGCCATCCTGACTGGAAACAACCCTAAATTCAATGGAATTTATCATAGATATCATAATATATGACATTGAAAACATCATGAGACTTGAAGCAAGATGGCCGCACCAGTCCCAGAACTGCCATCGTACTTTTAGTTAGATGCGGAAAGGTTGCTGTTTGACCTTTACTCTAGCTTAAAGTCAGGTTCCACTGAGATTTCTACTCAGATCACTGGATTCAGAGTCCAGCGTGCTAACCATTACACTATGGAACCACTATGCCCCAGAGAATTACACAGTTTTGGTAGACAGTTTTTTATATGGGCATCCGCTAGTATGCTATCTGTGCAGGGAATAGGACAAAGAAGGCATACACTGGTACCAATGACAAGGAAGCTAACAAGACACAGCAACCGCTTCAGGCTAACTTAAGAATTTTAGTAAGCTCAGCAGAGGATTTGGGAAATGGCAAGGACTTCCTACAAACAATGAATGAATGAATCCAGTAACATGTCTGCCAACTGTATACAGACACATGGTAAGATTACACAGGTTGATAATGTAGAGGCTTACAAATGCTGCAGTTGCAGTAGTAGCAGACTATTTTGTCAAATGCCTGCTCCTCAACATACAAAGCATTGCTGACCTTTTTTTCACAATATCAAGTAACAGAACCAGGGAAAAACAGTTGCTGTCAGAAGTGGGATTCGAACCCACGCCTCCAGTGGAGACTGCGACCTGAACGCAGCGCCTTGGACCGCTCGGCCATCCTGACTGGAAACAACCCTAAATTCAATGGAATTTATCATAGATATCATAATATATGACATTGAAAACATCATGAGACTTGAAGCAAGATGGCCGCACTAGTCCCATGACTGCCATCGTACTTTTAGTTAGATGCGGAAAGGTTGCAGTTTGACCTCTACTCTAGCTTAAAGTCAGGTTCCACTGAGATTTGAACTCAGATCACTGGATTCAGAGTCCAGAGTGCTAACCATTACACCATGGAACCACTATGACCCAGAGAAATACACAGTTTTGGTAGACAGTTTCCTATTTGGCATCCGCTAGTATGCTATCTGTGCAGGGAATAGGACAAAGAAGGCATACACTGGTACCAATGACAAGGAAGCTAACAAGACACAGCAACCGCTTCAGGCTAACTTAAGAATTTTAGTAAGCTCAGCAGAGGATTTGGGAAATGGCAAGGACTTCCTACAAACAATGAATGAATGAATCCAGTAACATGTCTGCCAACTGTATACAGACACATGGTAACATTACACAGGTTGATAATGTAGAGGCTTACAAATGCTGCAGTTGCAGTAGTAGCAGACTATTTTGTCAAATGCCTGCTCCTTAACATACAAAGCATTGCTGACCTTTTTTTCACAATATCAAGTAACAGAACCAGGGAAAAACAGTTGCTGTCAGAAGTGGGATTCGAACCCACGCCTCCAGTGGAGACTGCGACCTGAACGCAGCGCCTTGGACCGCTCGGCCATCCTGACTGGAAACAACCCTAAATTCAATGGAATTTATCATAGATATCATAATATATGACATTGAAAACATCATGAGACTTGAAGCAAGATGGCCGCACCAGTCCCATGACTGCCATCGTACTTTTAGTTAGATGTGGAAAGGTTGCAGTTTGACCTCTACTCTAGCTTAAAGTCAGGTTCCACTGAGATTTGAACTCAGATCACTGGATTCAGAGTCCAGAGTGCTAACCATTACACCATGGAACCACTATGCCCCAGAGAAATACACAGTTTTGGTAGACAGTTTCCTATTTGGCATCCGCTAGTATGCTATCTGTGCAGGGAATAGGACAAAGAAGGCATACACTGGTACCAATGACAAGGAAGCTAACAAGACACAGCAACCGCTTCAGGCTAACTTAAGAATTTTAGTAAGCTCAGCAGAGGATTTGGGAAATGGCAAGGACTTCCTACAAACAATGAATGAATGAATCCAGTAACATGTCTGCCAACTGTATACAGACACATGGTAAGATTACACAGGTTGATAATGTAGAGGCTTACAAATGCTGCAGTTGCAGTAGTAGCAGACTATTTTGTCAAATGCCTGCTCCTTAACATACAAAGCATTGCTGACCTTTTTTTCACAATATCAAGTAACAGGCAACGGAACCAGTGAAAAACAGTTGCTGTCAGAAGTTGGATTCGAACCCACGCCTCCAGTGGAGACTGCGACCTGAACGCAGCGCCTTGGACCGCTCGGCCATCCTGACTGGAAACAACCCTAAATTCAATGGAATTTATCATAGATATCATAATATATGACATTGAAAACATCATGAGACTTGAAGCAAGACGGCCGCACTAGTCCCATGACTGCCATCGTACTTTTAGTTAGATGCGGAAAGGTTGCAGTTTGACCTCTACTCTAGCTTAAAGTCAGGTTCCACTGAGATTTGAACTCAGATCACTGGATTCAGAGTCCAGAGTGCTAACCATTACACCATGGAACCACTATGCCCCAGAGAAATACACAGTTTTGGTAGACAGTTTCCTATTTGGCATCCGCTAGTATGCTATCTGTGCAGGGAATAGGACAAAGAAGGCATACACTGGTACCAATGACAAGGAAGCTAACAAGACACAGCAACCGCTTCAGGCTAACTTAAGAATTTAAGTAAGCTCAGCAGAGGATTTGGGAAATGGCAAGTCGAGAAATTGTTTTGAAGGACTTCCTACAAACAATGAATCCAGTAACATGTCTGCCAACTGTATACAGACACATGGTAAGATTACACAGGTTGATAATGTAGAGGCTTACAAATGCTGCTGTTGCAGTAGTAGTGGAGGTTTTTGTCAAATGCCTGCTACTTAACATACAAAGCATTGCTGAGCTGTCCTTTCTTTCACAATATCATGTAACAGCCAACGGAACCAGTGAAAAACAGTTGCTGTCAGAAGTGGGATTCAAACCCACGCCTCCAGTGGAGACTGCGACCTGAACGCAGCGCCTTGGACCGCTCGGCCATCCTGACTGGAAACAACCCTAAATTCAATGGAATTTATCATAGATATCATAATATATGACATTGAAAACATCATGAGACTTGAAGCAAGATGGCCGCACCAGTCCCATGACTGCCATCGTACTTTTAGTTAGATGCGGAAAGGTTGCAGTTTGACCTCTACTCTAGCTTAAAGTCAGGTTCCAATGAGATTTGAACTCAGATCACTGGATTCAGAGTCCAGAGTGCTAACCATTACACCATGGAACCACTATGCCCCAGAGAAATACACAGTTTTGGTAGACAGTTTCCTATTTGGCATCCGCTAGTATGCTATCTGTGCAGGGAATAGGACAAAGAAGGCATACACTGGTACCAATGACAAGGAAGCTAACAAGACACAGCAACCGCTTCAGGCTAACTTAAGAATTTTAGTAAGCTCAGCAGAGGATTTGGGAAATGGCAAGTCGAGAAATTCTTTTGAAGGACTTCCTACAAACAATGAATCCAGTAACATGTCTGCCAACTGTATACAGACACATGTTAAGATTACACAGGTTGATAATGTAGAGGCTTACAAATGCTGCAGTTGCAGTAGTAGCAGACTATTTTGTCAAATGCCTGCTCCTTAACATACAAAGCATTGCTGACCTTTTTTTCACAATATCAAGTAACAGGCAACGGAACCAGTGAAAGACAGTTGCTGTCAGAAGCGGGATTCGAACCCACGCCTCCAGTGGAGACTGCGACCTGAACGCAGCGCCTTGGACCGCTCGGCCATCCTGACTGGAAACAACCCTAAATTCAATGGAATTTATCATAGATATCATAATATATGACATTGAAAACATCATGAGACTTGAAGCAAGATGGCCGCACCAGTCCCAGAACTGCCATCGTACTTTTAGTTAGATGCGGAAAGGTTGCTGTTTGACCTTTACTCTAGCTTAAAGTCAGGTTCCACTGAGATTTCTACTCAGATCACTGGATTCAGAGTCCAGCGTGCTAACCATTACACTATGGAACCACTATGCCCCAGAGAATTACACAGTTTTGGTAGACAGTTTTTTATATGGGCATCCGCTAGTATGCTATCTGTGCAGGGAATAGGACAAAGAAGGCATACACTGGTACCAATGACAAGGAAGCTAACAAGACACAGCAACCGCTTCAGGCTAACTTAAGAATTTTAGTAAGCTCAGCAGAGGATTTGGGAAATGGCAAGGACTTCCTACAAACAATGAATGAATGAATCCAGTAACATGTCTGCCAACTGTATACAGACACATGGTAAGATTACACAGGTTGATAATGTAGAGGCTTACAAATGCTGCAGTTGCAGTAGTAGCAGACTATTTTGTCAAATGCCTGCTCCTCAACATACAAAGCATTGCTGACCTTTTTTTCACAATATCAAGTAACAGAACCAGCGAAAAACAGTTGCTGTCAGAAGTGGGATTCGAACCCACGCCTCCAGTGGAGACTGCGACCTGAACGCAGCGCCTTGGACCGCTCGGCCATCCTGACTGGAAACAACCCTAAATTCAATGGAATTTATCATAGATATCATAATATATGACATTGAAAACATCATGAGACTTGAAGCAAGATGGCCGCACTAGTCCCATGACTGCCATCGTACTTTTAGTTAGATGCGGAAAGGTTGCAGTTTGACCTCTACTCTAGCTTAAAGTCAGGTTCCACTGAGATTTGAACTCAGATCACTGGATTCAGAGTCCAGAGTGCTAACCATTACACCATGGAACCACTATGACCCAGAGAAATACACAGTTTTGGTAGACAGTTTCCTATTTGGCATCCGCTAGTATGCTATCTGTGCAGGGAATAGGACAAAGAAGGCATACACTGGTACCAATGACAAGGAAGCTAACAAGACACAGCAACCGCTTCAGGCTAACTTAAGAATTTTAGTAAGCTCAGCAGAGGATTTGGGAAATGGCAAGGACTTCCTACAAACAATGAATGAATGAATCCAGTAACATGTCTGCCAACTGTATACAGACACATGGTAACATTACACAGGTTGATAATGTAGAGGCTTACAAATGCTGCAGTTGCAGTAGTAGCAGACTATTTTGTCAAATGCCTGCTCCTTAACATACAAAGCATTGCTGACCTTTTTTTCACAATATCAAGTAACAGAACCAGGGAAAAACAGTTGCTGTCAGAAGTGGGATTCGAACCCACGCCTCCAGTGGAGACTGCGACCTGAACGCAGCGCCTTGGACCGCTCGGCCATCCTGACTGGAAACAACCCTAAATTCAATGGAATTTATCATAGATATCATAATATATGACATTGAAAACATCATGAGACTTGAAGCAAGATGGCCGCACTAGTCCCAGAACTGCCATCGTACTTTTAGTTAGATGCGGAAAGGTTGCTGTTTGACCTTTACTCTAGCTTAAAGTCAGGTTCCAATGAGATTTCTACTCAGACACTGGATTCAGAGTCCAGAGTGCTAACCATTACACCATGGAACCACTATGCCCCAGAGAAATACACAGTTTTGGTAGACAGTTTCGTATTTGGCATCCGCTAGTATGCTATCTGTGCAGGGAATAGGACAAAGAAGGCATACACTGGTACCAATGACAAGGAAGCTAACAAGACACAGCAACCGCTTCAGGCTAACTTAAGAATTTTAGTAAGCTCAGCAGAGGATTTGGGAAATGGCAAGTCGAGAAATTGTTTTGAAGGACTTCCTACAAACAATGAATACAGTAACATGTCTGCCAACTGTATACAGATACATGGTAAGATTACACAGGTTGATAATGTAGAGGCTTACAAATGCTGCTGTTGCAGTAGTAGTGAAGTATTTTGTCAAATGCCTGCTCCTTAACATACAAATCATTGCTGACCTTTCTTTCACAATGTCAAGTAACAGGCAACGGAACCAGTGAAAAATAGTTGCTGTCAGAAGTGGGATTCAAACCCACGCCTCTAGTGGAGACTGCGACCTTAACGCAGCGCCTTGGACCGCTTGGTCATCCTGACTGGAAGCCACCCTAAATTCAATGGAATTTATCATAGATATCACAATATATGAAATTGAAAACATCATGAGACCTGAAGCAGGATGGCCGCAATAGTCCCAGGACTGCCATCGTACTTTTAGTTAGATGCGGAAAGTTTGCAGTTTGACCTTTACTGTAGCTTAAAGTCAGGTTCCACTGAGATTTGTACTCGGATCACTGGATTCAGAGTCGAGAGTGCTTTCCATTACACCATGGAACCACTATGACCCAGAGAAATACACAGTTTTGGTAGACAGTTTCTTATTTGGCATCCGCTAGAATGCTATCTGTGCAAGGAATAGGACAAAGAAGGCATACCCTGGTACCAGTGACAAGGAAGCTAACAAGACACAGCAACCGCTTCAGGCTAACTTAAGAATTTTAGTAAGCTCAGCAGAGGATTTGGGAAATGGCAAGTCGAGAAATTGTTTTGAAGGACTTCCTACAAAAAATGAATCCAGTAACATGTCTGCCAACTGTATACAGACACATGGTAAGATTACACAGGTTGATAATGTAGAGGCTTACAAATGCTGCTGTTGCAGTAGTAGTGGAGGTTTTTCTCAAATGCCTGCTCCTTAACATACAAAGCATTGCTGAGCTGTCCTTTCTTTCACAATATCATGTAACAGGCAACGGAACCAGTGAAAAACAGTTGTTGTCAGAAGTGGGATTCGAACCCACGCCTCCAGTGGAGACTGCAACCTGAACGCAGCACCATCGACCGCTCGGCCATCCTGACTGGAAACAACCCTAAATTCAATGGAATTTATCATAGATATCATAATATATGACATTGAAAACATCATGAGACTTGAAGCAAGATGGCCGCACTAGTCCCAGAACTGCCATCGTACTTTTAGTTAGATGCGGAAAGGTTGCTGTTTGACCTTTACTCTAGCTTAAAGTCAGGTTCCACTGAGATTTCTACTCAGACACTGGATTCAGAGTTCAGAGTGCTAACCATTACACCATGGAACCACTATGCCCCAGAGAAATACACAGTTTTGGTAGACAGTTTCGTATTTGGCATCCGCTAGTATGCTATCTGTGCAGGGAATAGGACAAAGAAGGCATACACTGGTACCAATGACAAGGAAGCTAACAAGACACAGCAACCGCTTCAGGCTAACTTAAGAATTTTAGTAAGCTCAGCAGAGGATTTGGGAAATGGCAAGTCGAGAAATTCTTTTGAAGGACTTCCTACAAACAATGAATCCAGTAACATGTCTGCCAACTGTATACAGACACATGTTAAGATTACACAGGTTGATAATGTAGAGGCTTACAAATGCTGCAGTTGCAGTAGTAGCAGACTATTTTGTCAAATGCCTGCTCCTTAACATACAAAGCATTGCTGACCTTTTTTTCACAATATCAAGTAACAGGCAACGGAACCAGTGAAAGACAGTTGCTGTCAGAAGTGGGATTCGAACCCACGCCTCCAGTGGAGACTGCGACCTGAACGCAGCGCCTTGGACCGCTCGGCCATCCTGACTGGAAACAACTCTAAATTCAATGGAATTTATCATAGATATCATAATATATGACCTTGAAAACATCATGAGACTTGAAGCAAGATGGCCGCACCAGTCCCAGAACTGCCATCGTACTTTTAGTTAGATGCGGAAAGGTTGCTGTTTGACCTTTACTCTAGCTTAAAGTCAGGTTCCACTGAGATTTCTACTCAGATCACTGGATTCAGAGTCCAGCGTGCTAACCATTACACCATGGAACCACTATGCCCCAGAGAATTACACAGTTTTGGTAGACAGTTTCTTATATGGGCATCCGCTAGTATGCTTTCTGTGCAGGGAATAGGACAAAGAAGGCATACACTGGTACCAATGACAAGGAAGCTAACAAGACACAGCAACCGCTTCAGGCTAACTTAAGAATTTTAGTAAGCTCAGCAGAGGATTTTTGAAATGGCAAGGACTTCCACAAACAATGAATGAATGAATCCAGTAACATGTCTGCCAACTGTATACAGACACATGGTAAGATTACACAGGTTGATAATGTAGAGGCTTACAAATGCTGCAGTTGCAGTAGTAGCAGACTATTTTGTCAAATGCCTGCTCCTTAACATACAAAGCATTGCTGACCTTTTTTTCACAATATCAAGTAACAGAACCAGGGAAAAACAGTTGCTGTCAGAAGTGGGATTCGAACCCACGCCTCCAGTGGAGACTGCGACCTGAACGCAGCGCCTTGGACCGCTCGGCCATCCTGACTGGAAGCAACCCTAAATTCAATGGAATTTATCATAGATATCATAATATATGACATTGAAAACATCATGAGACTTGAAGCAAGATGGCCGCACCAGTCCCATGACTGCCATCGTACTTTTAGTTAGATGTGGAAAGGTTGCAGTTTGACCTCTACTCTAGCTTAAAGTCAGGTTCCACTGAGATTTGAACTCAGATCACTGGATTCAGAGTCCAGAGTGCTAACCATTACACCATGGAACCACTATGCCCCAGAGAAATACACAGTTTTGGTAGACAGTTTCCTATTTGGCATCCGCTAGTATGCTATCTGTGCAGGGAATAGGACAAAGAAGGCATACACTGGTACCAATGACAAGGAAGCTAACAAGACACAGCAACCGCTTCAGGCTAACTTAAGAATTTTAGTAAGCTCAGCAGAGGATTTGGGAAATGGCAAGGACTTCCTACAAACAATGAATGAATGAATCCAGTAACATGTCTGCCAACTGTATACAGACACATGGTAAGATTACACAGGTTGATAATGTAGAGGCTTACAAATGCTGCAGTTGCAGTAGTAGCAGACTATTTTGTCAAATGCCTGCTCCTTAACATACAAAGCATTGCTGACCTTTTTTTCACAATATCAAGTAACAGGCAACGGAACCAGTGAAAAACAGTTGCTGTCAGAAGTTGGATTCGAACCCACGCCTCCAGTGGAGACTGCGACCTGAACGCAGCGCCTTGGACCGCTCGGCCATCCTGACTGGAAACAACCCTAAATTCAATGGAATTTATCATAGATATCATAATATATGACATTGAAAACATCATGAGACTTGAAGCAAGACGGCCGCACTAGTCCCATGACTGCCATCGTACTTTTAGTTAGATGCGGAAAGGTTGCAGTTTGACCTCTACTCTAGCTTAAAGTCAGGTTCCACTGAGATTTCTACTCAGATCACTGGATTCAGAGTCCAGCGTGCTAACCATTACACTATGGAACCACTATGCCCCAGAGAATTACACAGTTTTGGTAGACAGTTTTTTATATGGGCATCCGCTAGTATGCTATCTGTGCAGGGAATAGGACAAAGAAGGCATACACTGGTACCAATGACAAGGAAGCTAACAAGACACAGCAACCGCTTCAGGCTAACTTAAGAATTTTAGTAAGCTCAGCAGAGGATTTGGGAAATGGCAAGGACTTCCTACAAACAATGAATGAATGAATCCAGTAACATGTCTGCCAACTGTATACAGACACATGGTAAGATTACACAGGTTGATAATGTAGAGGCTTACAAATGCTGCAGTTGCAGTAGTAGCAGACTATTTTGTCAAATGCCTGCTCCTTAACATACAAAGCATTGCTGACCTTTCTTTCACAATATCAAGTAACAGGCAACAGAACCAGTGAAAAACAGTTGCTGTCAGAAGTGGGATTCGAACCCACGCCTCCAGTGGAGACTGCGACCTGAACGCAGCGCCTTGGACCGCTCGGCCATCCTGACTGGAAACAACTCTAAATTCAATGGAATTTGTCATAGATATCATAACATATGACTTTGAAAACATCATGAGACCTGAAGCAAGATGGCCGCACTAGTCCCATGACTTCCATCGTACTTTTAGTTAGATGCGGAAAGGTTGCAGTTTGACCTCTACTCTAGCTTAAAGTCAGGTTCCACTGAGATTTGAACTCAGATCACTGGATTCAGAGTCCAGAGTGCTAACCATTACACCATGGAACCACTATGCCCCAGAGAAATACACAGTTTTGGTAGACAGTTTCCTATTTGGCATCCGCTAGTATGCTATCTGTGCAGGGAATAGGACAAAGAAGGCATACACTGGTACCAATGACAAGGAAGCTAACAAGACACAGCAACCGCTTCAGGCTAACTTAAGAATTTTAGTAAGCTCAGCAGAGGATTTGGGAAATGGCAAGGACTTCCTACAAACAATGAATGAATGAATCCAGTAACATGTCTGCCAACTGTATACAGACACATGGTAAGATTACACAGGTTGATAATGTAGAGGCTTACAAATGCTGCAGTTGCAGTAGTAGCAGACTATTTTGTCAAATGCCTGCTCCTTAACATACAAAGCATTGCTGACCTTTTTTTCACAATATCAAGTAACAGGCAACGGAACCAGTGAAAAACAGTTGCTGTCAGAAGTTGGATTCGAACCCACGCCTCCAGTGGAGACTGCGACCTGAACGCAGCGCCTTGGACCGCTCGGCCATCCTGACTGGAAACAACCCTAAATTCAATGGAATTTATCATAGATATCATAATATATGACATTGAAAACATCATGAGACTTGAAGCAAGACGGCCGCACTAGTCCCATGACTGCCATCGTACTTTTAGTTAGATGCGGAAAGGTTGCAGTTTGACCTCTACTCTAGCTTAAAGTCAGGTTCCACTGAGATTTGAACTCAGATCACTGGATTCAGAGTCCAGAGTGCTAACCATTACACCATGGAACCACTATGCCCCAGAGAAATACACAGTTTTGGTAGACAGTTTCCTATTTGGCATCCGCTAGTATGCTATCTGTGCAGGGAATAGGACAAAGAAGGCATACACTGGTACCAATGACAAGGAAGCTAACAAGACACAGCAACCGCTTCAGGCTAACTTAAGAATTTAAGTAAGCTCAGCAGAGGATTTGGGAAATGGCAAGTCGAGAAATTGTTTTGAAGGACTTCCTACAAACAATGAATCCAGTAACATGTCTGCCAACTGTATACAGACACATGGTAAGATTACACAGGTTGATAATGTAGAGGCTTACAAATGCTGCTGTTGCAGTAGTAGTGGAGGTTTTTGTCAAATGCCTGCTACTTAACATACAAAGCATTGCTGAGCTGTCCTTTCTTTCACAATATCATGTAACAGCCAACGGAACCAGTGAAAAACAGTTGCTGTCAGAAGTGGGATTCAAACCCACGCCTCCAGTGGAGACTGCGACCTGAACGCAGCGCCTTGGACCGCTCGGCCATCCTGACTGGAAACAACCCTAAATTCAATGGAATTTATCATAGATATCATAATATATGACATTGAAAACATCATGAGACTTGAAGCAAGATGGCCGCACCAGTCCCATGACTGCCATCGTACTTTTAGTTAGATGCGGAAAGGTTGCAGTTTGACCTCTACTCTAGCTTAAAGTCAGGTTCCAATGAGATTTGAACTCAGATCACTGGATTCAGAGTCCAGAGTGCTAACCATTACACCATGGAACCACTATGCCCCAGAGAAATACACAGTTTTGGTAGACAGTTTCCTATTTGGCATCCGCTAGTATGCTATCTGTGCAGGGAATAGGACAAAGAAGGCATACACTGGTACCAATGACAAGGAAGCTAACAAGACACAGCAACCGCTTCAGGCTAACTTAAGAATTTTAGTAAGCTCAGCAGAGGATTTGGGAAATGGCAAGTCGAGAAATTCTTTTGAAGGACTTCCTACAAACAATGAATCCAGTAACATGTCTGCCAACTGTATACAGACACATGTTAAGATTACACAGGTTGATAATGTAGAGGCTTACAAATGCTGCAGTTGCAGTAGTAGCAGACTATTTTGTCAAATGCCTGCTCCTTAACATACAAAGCATTGCTGACCTTTTTTTCACAATATCAAGTAACAGGCAACGGAACCAGTGAAAGACAGTTGCTGTCAGAAGTGGGATTCGAACCCACGCCTCCAGTGGAGACTGCGACCTGAACGCAGCGCCTTGGACCGCTCGGCCATCCTGACTGGAAACAACCCTAAATTCAATGGAATTTATCATAGATATCATAATATATGACATTGAAAACATCATGAGACTTGAAGCAAGATGGCCGCACCAGTCCCAGAACTGCCATCGTACTTTTAGTTAGATGCGGAAAGGTTGCTGTTTGACCTTTACTCTAGCTTAAAGTCAGGTTCCACTGAGATTTCTACTCAGATCACTGGATTCAGAGTCCAGCGTGCTAACCATTACACTATGGAACCACTATGCCCCAGAGAATTACACAGTTTTGGTAGACAGTTTTTTATATGGGCATCCGCTAGTATGCTATCTGTGCAGGGAATAGGACAAAGAAGGCATACACTGGTACCAATGACAAGGAAGCTAACAAGACACAGCAACCGCTTCAGGCTAACTTAAGAATTTTAGTAAGCTCAGCAGAGGATTTGGGAAATGGCAAGGACTTCCTACAAACAATGAATGAATGAATCCAGTAACATGTCTGCCAACTGTATACAGACACATGGTAAGATTACACAGGTTGATAATGTAGAGGCTTACAAATGCTGCAGTTGCAGTAGTAGCAGACTATTTTGTCAAATGCCTGCTCCTCAACATACAAAGCATTGCTGACCTTTTTTTCACAATATCAAGTAACAGAACCAGGGAAAAACAGTTGCTGTCAGAAGTGGGATTCGAACCCACGCCTCCAGTGGAGACTGCGACCTGAACGCAGCGCCTTGGACCGCTCGGCCATCCTGACTGGAAACAACCCTAAATTCAATGGAATTTATCATAGATATCATAATATATGACATTGAAAACATCATGAGACTTGAAGCAAGATGGCCGCACTAGTCCCATGACTGCCATCGTACTTTTAGTTAGATGCGGAAAGGTTGCAGTTTGACCTCTACTCTAGCTTAAAGTCAGGTTCCACTGAGATTTGAACTCAGATCACTGGATTCAGAGTCCAGAGTGCTAACCATTACACCATGGAACCACTATGACCCAGAGAAATACACAGTTTTGGTAGACAGTTTCCTATTTGGCATCCGCTAGTATGCTATCTGTGCAGGGAATAGGACAAAGAAGGCATACACTGGTACCAATGACAAGGAAGCTAACAAGACACAGCAACCGCTTCAGGCTAACTTAAGAATTTTAGTAAGCTCAGCAGAGGATTTGGGAAATGGCAAGGACTTCCTACAAACAATGAATGAATGAATCCAGTAACATGTCTGCCAACTGTATACAGACACATGGTAACATTACACAGGTTGATAATGTAGAGGCTTACAAATGCTGCAGTTGCAGTAGTAGCAGACTATTTTGTCAAATGCCTGCTCCTTAACATACAAAGCATTGCTGACCTTTTTTTCACAATATCAAGTAACAGAACCAGGGAAAAACAGTTGCTGTCAGAAGTGGGATTCGAACCCACGCCTCCAGTGGAGACTGCGACCTGAACGCAGCGCCTTGGACCGCTCGGCCATCCTGACTGGAAACAACCCTAAATTCAATGGAATTTATCATAGATATCATAATATATGACATTGAAAACATCATGAGACTTGAAGCAAGATGGCCGCACCAGTCCCATGACTGCCATCGTACTTTTAGTTAGATGTGGAAAGGTTGCAGTTTGACCTCTACTCTAGCTTAAAGTCAGGTTCCACTGAGATTTGAACTCAGATCACTGGATTCAGAGTCCAGAGTGCTAACCATTACACCATGGAACCACTATGCCCCAGAGAAATACACAGTTTTGGTAGACAGTTTCCTATTTGGCATCCGCTAGTATGCTATCTGTGCAGGGAATAGGACAAAGAAGGCATACACTGGTACCAATGACAAGGAAGCTAACAAGACACAGCAACCGCTTCAGGCTAACTTAAGAATTTTAGTAAGCTCAGCAGAGGATTTGGGAAATGGCAAGGACTTCCTACAAACAATGAATGAATGAATCCAGTAACATGTCTGCCAACTGTATACAGACACATGGTAAGATTACACAGGTTGATAATGTAGAGGCTTACAAATGCTGCAGTTGCAGTAGTAGCAGACTATTTTGTCAAATGCCTGCTCCTTAACATACAAAGCATTGCTGACCTTTTTTTCACAATATCAAGTAACAGGCAACGGAACCAGTGAAAAACAGTTGCTGTCAGAAGTTGGATTCGAACCCACGCCTCCAGTGGAGACTGCGACCTGAACGCAGCGCCTTGGACCGCTCGGCCATCCTGACTGGAAACAACCCTAAATTCAATGGAATTTATCATAGATATCATAATATATGACATTGAAAACATCATGAGACTTGAAGCAAGACGGCCGCACTAGTCCCATGACTGCCATCGTACTTTTAGTTAGATGCGGAAAGGTTGCAGTTTGACCTCTACTCTAGCTTAAAGTCAGGTTCCACTGAGATTTGAACTCAGATCACTGGATTCAGAGTCCAGAGTGCTAACCATTACACCATGGAACCACTATGCCCCAGAGAAATACACAGTTTTGGTAGACAGTTTCCTATTTGGCATCCGCTAGTATGCTATCTGTGCAGGGAATAGGACAAAGAAGGCATACACTGGTACCAATGACAAGGAAGCTAACAAGACACAGCAACCGCTTCAGGCTAACTTAAGAATTTAAGTAAGCTCAGCAGAGGATTTGGGAAATGGCAAGTCGAGAAATTGTTTTGAAGGACTTCCTACAAACAATGAATCCAGTAACATGTCTGCCAACTGTATACAGACACATGGTAAGATTACACAGGTTGATAATGTAGAGGCTTACAAATGCTGCTGTTGCAGTAGTAGTGGAGGTTTTTGTCAAATGCCTGCTACTTAACATACAAAGCATTGCTGAGCTGTCCTTTCTTTCACAATATCATGTAACAGCCAACGGAACCAGTGAAAAACAGTTGCTGTCAGAAGTGGGATTCAAACCCACGCCTCCAGTGGAGACTGCGACCTGAACGCAGCGCCTTGGACCGCTCGGCCATCCTGACTGGAAACAACCCTAAATTCAATGGAATTTATCATAGATATCATAATATATGACATTGAAAACATCATGAGACTTGAAGCAAGATGGCCGCACCAGTCCCATGACTGCCATCGTACTTTTAGTTAGATGCGGAAAGGTTGCAGTTTGACCTCTACTCTAGCTTAAAGTCAGGTTCCAATGAGATTTGAACTCAGATCACTGGATTCAGAGTCCAGAGTGCTAACCATTACACCATGGAACCACTATGCCCCAGAGAAATACACAGTTTTGGTAGACAGTTTCCTATTTGGCATCCGCTAGTATGCTATCTGTGCAGGGAATAGGACAAAGAAGGCATACACTGGTACCAATGACAAGGAAGCTAACAAGACACAGCAACCGCTTCAGGCTAACTTAAGAATTTTAGTAAGCTCAGCAGAGGATTTGGGAAATGGCAAGTCGAGAAATTCTTTTGAAGGACTTCCTACAAACAATGAATCCAGTAACATGTCTGCCAACTGTATACAGACACATGTTAAGATTACACAGGTTGATAATGTAGAGGCTTACAAATGCTGCAGTTGCAGTAGTAGCAGACTATTTTGTCAAATGCCTGCTCCTTAACATACAAAGCATTGCTGACCTTTTTTTCACAATATCAAGTAACAGGCAACGGAACCAGTGAAAGACAGTTGCTGTCAGAAGCGGGATTCGAACCCACGCCTCCAGTGGAGACTGCGACCTGAACGCAGCGCCTTGGACCGCTCGGCCATCCTGACTGGAAACAACCCTAAATTCAATGGAATTTATCATAGATATCATAATATATGACATTGAAAACATCATGAGACTTGAAGCAAGATGGCCGCACCAGTCCCAGAACTGCCATCGTACTTTTAGTTAGATGCGGAAAGGTTGCTGTTTGACCTTTACTCTAGCTTAAAGTCAGGTTCCACTGAGATTTCTACTCAGATCACTGGATTCAGAGTCCAGCGTGCTAACCATTACACTATGGAACCACTATGCCCCAGAGAATTACACAGTTTTGGTAGACAGTTTTTTATATGGGCATCCGCTAGTATGCTATCTGTGCAGGGAATAGGACAAAGAAGGCATACACTGGTACCAATGACAAGGAAGCTAACAAGACACAGCAACCGCTTCAGGCTAACTTAAGAATTTTAGTAAGCTCAGCAGAGGATTTGGGAAATGGCAAGGACTTCCTACAAACAATGAATGAATGAATCCAGTAACATGTCTGCCAACTGTATACAGACACATGGTAAGATTACACAGGTTGATAATGTAGAGGCTTACAAATGCTGCAGTTGCAGTAGTAGCAGACTATTTTGTCAAATGCCTGCTCCTCAACATACAAAGCATTGCTGACCTTTTTTTCACAATATCAAGTAACAGAACCAGCGAAAAACAGTTGCTGTCAGAAGTGGGATTCGAACCCACGCCTCCAGTGGAGACTGCGACCTGAACGCAGCGCCTTGGACCGCTCGGCCATCCTGACTGGAAACAACCCTAAATTCAATGGAATTTATCATAGATATCATAATATATGACATTGAAAACATCATGAGACTTGAAGCAAGATGGCCGCACTAGTCCCATGACTGCCATCGTACTTTTAGTTAGATGCGGAAAGGTTGCAGTTTGACCTCTACTCTAGCTTAAAGTCAGGTTCCACTGAGATTTGAACTCAGATCACTGGATTCAGAGTCCAGAGTGCTAACCATTACACCATGGAACCACTATGACCCAGAGAAATACACAGTTTTGGTAGACAGTTTCCTATTTGGCATCCGCTAGTATGCTATCTGTGCAGGGAATAGGACAAAGAAGGCATACACTGGTACCAATGACAAGGAAGCTAACAAGACACAGCAACCGCTTCAGGCTAACTTAAGAATTTTAGTAAGCTCAGCAGAGGATTTGGGAAATGGCAAGGACTTCCTACAAACAATGAATGAATGAATCCAGTAACATGTCTGCCAACTGTATACAGACACATGGTAACATTACACAGGTTGATAATGTAGAGGCTTACAAATGCTGCAGTTGCAGTAGTAGCAGACTATTTTGTCAAATGCCTGCTCCTTAACATACAAAGCATTGCTGACCTTTTTTTCACAATATCAAGTAACAGAACCAGGGAAAAACAGTTGCTGTCAGAAGTGGGATTCGAACCCACGCCTCCAGTGGAGACTGCGACCTGAACGCAGCGCCTTGGACCGCTCGGCCATCCTGACTGGAAACAACCCTAAATTCAATGGAATTTATCATAGATATCATAATATATGACATTGAAAACATCATGAGACTTGAAGCAAGATGGCCGCACTAGTCCCAGAACTGCCATCGTACTTTTAGTTAGATGCGGAAAGGTTGCTGTTTGACCTTTACTCTAGCTTAAAGTCAGGTTCCAATGAGATTTCTACTCAGACACTGGATTCAGAGTCCAGAGTGCTAACCATTACACCATGGAACCACTATGCCCCAGAGAAATACACAGTTTTGGTAGACAGTTTCGTATTTGGCATCCGCTAGTATGCTATCTGTGCAGGGAATAGGACAAAGAAGGCATACACTGGTACCAATGACAAGGAAGCTAACAAGACACAGCAACCGCTTCAGGCTAACTTAAGAATTTTAGTAAGCTCAGCAGAGGATTTGGGAAATGGCAAGTCGAGAAATTGTTTTGAAGGACTTCCTACAAACAATGAATACAGTAACATGTCTGCCAACTGTATACAGATACATGGTAAGATTACACAGGTTGATAATGTAGAGGCTTACAAATGCTGCTGTTGCAGTAGTAGTGAAGTATTTTGTCAAATGCCTGCTCCTTAACATACAAATCATTGCTGACCTTTCTTTCACAATGTCAAGTAACAGGCAACGGAACCAGTGAAAAATAGTTGCTGTCAGAAGTGGGATTCAAACCCACGCCTCTAGTGGAGACTGCGACCTTAACGCAGCGCCTTGGACCGCTTGGTCATCCTGACTGGAAGCCACCCTAAATTCAATGGAATTTATCATAGATATCACAATATATGAAATTGAAAACATCATGAGACCTGAAGCAGGATGGCCGCAATAGTCCCAGGACTGCCATCGTACTTTTAGTTAGATGCGGAAAGTTTGCAGTTTGACCTTTACTGTAGCTTAAAGTCAGGTTCCACTGAGATTTGTACTCGGATCACTGGATTCAGAGTCGAGAGTGCTTTCCATTACACCATGGAACCACTATGACCCAGAGAAATACACAGTTTTGGTAGACAGTTTCTTATTTGGCATCCGCTAGAATGCTATCTGTGCAAGGAATAGGACAAAGAAGGCATACCCTGGTACCAGTGACAAGGAAGCTAACAAGACACAGCAACCGCTTCAGGCTAACTTAAGAATTTTAGTAAGCTCAGCAGAGGATTTGGGAAATGGCAAGTCGAGAAATTGTTTTGAAGGACTTCCTACAAAAAATGAATCCAGTAACATGTCTGCCAACTGTATACAGACACATGGTAAGATTACACAGGTTGATAATGTAGAGGCTTACAAATGCTGCTGTTGCAGTAGTAGTGGAGGTTTTTCTCAAATGCCTGCTCCTTAACATACAAAGCATTGCTGAGCTGTCCTTTCTTTCACAATATCATGTAACAGGCAACGGAACCAGTGAAAAACAGTTGTTGTCAGAAGTGGGATTCGAACCCACGCCTCCAGTGGAGACTGCAACCTGAACGCAGCACCATCGACCGCTCGGCCATCCTGACTGGAAACAACCCTAAATTCAATGGAATTTATCATAGATATCATAATATATGACATTGAAAACATCATGAGACTTGAAGCAAGATGGCCGCACTAGTCCCAGAACTGCCATCGTACTTTTAGTTAGATGCGGAAAGGTTGCTGTTTGACCTTTACTCTAGCTTAAAGTCAGGTTCCACTGAGATTTCTACTCAGACACTGGATTCAGAGTTCAGAGTGCTAACCATTACACCATGGAACCACTATGCCCCAGAGAAATACACAGTTTTGGTAGACAGTTTCGTATTTGGCATCCGCTAGTATGCTATCTGTGCAGGGAATAGGACAAAGAAGGCATACACTGGTACCAATGACAAGGAAGCTAACAAGACACAGCAACCGCTTCAGGCTAACTTAAGAATTTTAGTAAGCTCAGCAGAGGATTTGGGAAATGGCAAGGACTTCCTACAAACAATGAATGAATGAATCCAGTAACATGTCTGCCAACTGTATACAGACACATGGTAACATTACACAGGTTGATAATGTAGAGGCTTACAAATGCTGCAGTTGCAGTAGTAGCAGACTATTTTGTCAAATGCCTGCTCCTTAACATACAAAGCATTGCTGACCTTTCTTTCACAATATCAAGTAACAGAACCAGGGAAAAACAGTTGCTGTCAGAAGTGGGATTCGAACCCACGCCTCCAGTGGAGACTGCGACCTGAACGCAGCGCCTTGGACCGCTCGGTCATCCTGACTGGAAACAACTCTAAATTCAATGGAATTTATCATAGATATCATAATATATGACATTGAAAACATCATGAGACTTGAAGCAAGATGGCCGCACTAGTCCCATGACTGCCATCGTACTTTTAGTTAGATGCGGAAAGGTTGCAGTTTGACCTCTACTCTAGCTTAAAGTCAGGTTCCACTGAGATTTGAACTCAGATCACTGGATTCAGAGTCCAGAGTGCTAACCATTACACCATGGAACCACTATGCCCCAGAGAAATACACAGTTTTGGTAGACAGTTTCCTATTTGGCATCCGCTAGTATGCTATCTGTGCAGGGAATAGGACAAAGAAGGCATACACTGGTACCAATGACAAGGAAGCTAACAAGACACAGCAACCGCTTCAGGCTAACTTAAGAATTTTAGTAAGCTCAGCAGAGGATTTGGGAAATGGCAAGGACTTCCTACAAACAATGAATGAATGAATCCAGTAACATGTCTGCCAACTGTATACAGACACATGGTAACATTACACAGGTTGATAATGTAGAGGCTTACAAATGCTGCAGTTGCAGTAGTAGCAGACTATTTTGTCAAATGCCTGCTCCTTAACATACAAAGCATTGCTGACCTTTTTTTCACAATATCAAGTAACAGAACCAGGGAAAAACAGTTGCTGTCAGAAGTGGGATTCGAACCCACGCCTCCAGTGGAGACTGCGACCTGAACGCAGCGCCTTGGACCGCTCGGCCATCCTGACTGGAAACAACCCTAAATTCAATGGAATTTATCATAGATATCATAATATATGACATTGAAAACATCATGAGACTTGAAGCAAGATGGCCGCACTAGTCCCAGAACTGCCATCGTACTTTTAGTTAGATGCGGAAAGGTTGCTGTTTGACCTTTACTCTAGCTTAAAGTCAGGTTCCAATGAGATTTCTACTCAGACACTGGATTCAGAGTCCAGAGTGCTAACCATTACACCATGGAACCACTATGCCCCAGAGAAATACACAGTTTTGGTAGACAGTTTCGTATTTGGCATCCGCTAGTATGCTATCTGTGCAGGGAATAGGACAAAGAAGGCATACACTGGTACCAATGACAAGGAAGCTAACAAGACACAGCAACCGCTTCAGGCTAACTTAAGAATTTTAGTAAGCTCAGCAGAGGATTTGGGAAATGGCAAGTCGAGAAATTGTTTTGAAGGACTTCCTACAAACAATGAATACAGTAACATGTCTGCCAACTGTATACAGATACATGGTAAGATTACACAGGTTGATAATGTAGAGGCTTACAAATGCTGCTGTTGCAGTAGTAGTGAAGTATTTTGTCAAATGCCTGCTCCTTAACATACAAATCATTGCTGACCTTTCTTTCACAATGTCAAGTAACAGGCAACGGAACCAGTGAAAAATAGTTGCTGTCAGAAGTGGGATTCAAACCCACGCCTCTAGTGGAGACTGCGACCTTAACGCAGCGCCTTGGACCGCTTGGTCATCCTGACTGGAAGCCACCCTAAATTCAATGGAATTTATCATAGATATCACAATATATGAAATTGAAAACATCATGAGACCTGAAGCAGGATGGCCGCAATAGTCCCAGGACTGCCATCGTACTTTTAGTTAGATGCGGAAAGTTTGCAGTTTGACCTTTACTGTAGCTTAAAGTCAGGTTCCACTGAGATTTGTACTCGGATCACTGGATTCAGAGTCGAGAGTGCTTTCCATTACACCATGGAACCACTATGACCCAGAGAAATACACAGTTTTGGTAGACAGTTTCTTATTTGGCATCCGCTAGAATGCTATCTGTGCAAGGAATAGGACAAAGAAGGCATACCCTGGTACCAGTGACAAGGAAGCTAACAAGACACAGCAACCGCTTCAGGCTAACTTAAGAATTTTAGTAAGCTCAGCAGAGGATTTGGGAAATGGCAAGTCGAGAAATTGTTTTGAAGGACTTCCTACAAAAAATGAATCCAGTAACATGTCTGCCAACTGTATACAGACACATGGTAAGATTACACAGGTTGATAATGTAGAGGCTTACAAATGCTGCTGTTGCAGTAGTAGTGGAGGTTTTTCTCAAATGCCTGCTCCTTAACATACAAAGCATTGCTGAGCTGTCCTTTCTTTCACAATATCATGTAACAGGCAACGGAACCAGTGAAAAACAGTTGTTGTCAGAAGTGGGATTCGAACCCACGCCTCCAGTGGAGACTGCAACCTGAACGCAGCACCATCGACCGCTCGGCCATCCTGACTGGAAACAACCCTAAATTCAATGGAATTTATCATAGATATCATAATATATGACATTGAAAACATCATGAGACTTGAAGCAAGATGGCCGCACTAGTCCCAGAACTGCCATCGTACTTTTAGTTAGATGCGGAAAGGTTGCTGTTTGACCTTTACTCTAGCTTAAAGTCAGGTTCCACTGAGATTTCTACTCAGACACTGGATTCAGAGTTCAGAGTGCTAACCATTACACCATGGAACCACTATGCCCCAGAGAAATACACAGTTTTGGTAGACAGTTTCGTATTTGGCATCCGCTAGTATGCTATCTGTGCAGGGAATAGGACAAAGAAGGCATACACTGGTACCAATGACAAGGAAGCTAACAAGACACAGCAACCGCTTCAGGCTAACTTAAGAATTTTAGTAAGCTCAGCAGAGGATTTGGGAAATGGCAAGGACTTCCTACAAACAATGAATGAATGAATCCAGTAACATGTCTGCCAACTGTATACAGACACATGGTAACATTACACAGGTTGATAATGTAGAGGCTTACAAATGCTGCAGTTGCAGTAGTAGCAGACTATTTTGTCAAATGCCTGCTCCTTAACATACAAAGCATTGCTGACCTTTTTTTCACAATATCAAGTAACAGAACCAGGGAAAAACAGTTGCTGTCAGAAGTGGGATTCGAACCCACGCCTCCAGTGGAGACTGCGACCTGAACGCAGCGCCTTGGACCGCTCGGCCATCCTGACTGGAAACAACCCTAAATTCAATGGAATTTATCATAGATATCATAATATATGACATTGAAAACATCATGAGACTTGAAGCAAGATGGCCGCACTAGTCCCAGAACTGCCATCGTACTTTTAGTTAGATGCGGAAAGGTTGCTGTTTGACCTTTACTCTAGCTTAAAGTCAGGTTCCAATGAGATTTCTACTCAGACACTGGATTCAGAGTCCAGAGTGCTAACCATTACACCATGGAACCACTATGCCCCAGAGAAATACACAGTTTTGGTAGACAGTTTCGTATTTGGCATCCGCTAGTATGCTATCTGTGCAGGGAATAGGACAAAGAAGGCATACACTGGTACCAATGACAAGGAAGCTAACAAGACACAGCAACCGCTTCAGGCTAACTTAAGAATTTTAGTAAGCTCAGCAGAGGATTTGGGAAATGGCAAGTCGAGAAATTGTTTTGAAGGACTTCCTACAAACAATGAATACAGTAACATGTCTGCCAACTGTATACAGATACATGGTAAGATTACACAGGTTGATAATGTAGAGGCTTACAAATGCTGCTGTTGCAGTAGTAGTGAAGTATTTTGTCAAATGCCTGCTCCTTAACATACAAATCATTGCTGACCTTTCTTTCACAATGTCAAGTAACAGGCAACGGAACCAGTGAAAAATAGTTGCTGTCAGAAGTGGGATTCAAACCCACGCCTCTAGTGGAGACTGCGACCTTAACGCAGCGCCTTGGACCGCTTGGTCATCCTGACTGGAAGCCACCCTAAATTCAATGGAATTTATCATAGATATCACAATATATGAAATTGAAAACATCATGAGACCTGAAGCAGGATGGCCGCAATAGTCCCAGGACTGCCATCGTACTTTTAGTTAGATGCGGAAAGTTTGCAGTTTGACCTTTACTGTAGCTTAAAGTCAGGTTCCACTGAGATTTGTACTCGGATCACTGGATTCAGAGTCGAGAGTGCTTTCCATTACACCATGGAACCACTATGACCCAGAGAAATACACAGTTTTGGTAGACAGTTTCTTATTTGGCATCCGCTAGAATGCTATCTGTGCAAGGAATAGGACAAAGAAGGCATACCCTGGTACCAGTGACAAGGAAGCTAACAAGACACAGCAACCGCTTCAGGCTAACTTAAGAATTTTAGTAAGCTCAGCAGAGGATTTGGGAAATGGCAAGTCGAGAAATTGTTTTGAAGGACTTCCTACAAAAAATGAATCCAGTAACATGTCTGCCAACTGTATACAGACACATGGTAAGATTACACAGGTTGATAATGTAGAGGCTTACAAATGCTGCTGTTGCAGTAGTAGTGGAGGTTTTTCTCAAATGCCTGCTCCTTAACATACAAAGCATTGCTGAGCTGTCCTTTCTTTCACAATATCATGTAACAGGCAACGGAACCAGTGAAAAACAGTTGTTGTCAGAAGTGGGATTCGAACCCACGCCTCCAGTGGAGACTGCAACCTGAACGCAGCACCATCGACCGCTCGGCCATCCTGACTGGAAACAACCCTAAATTCAATGGAATTTATCATAGATATCATAATATATGACATTGAAAACATCATGAGACTTGAAGCAAGATGGCCGCACCAGTCCCAGAACTGCCATCGTACTTTTAGTTAGATGCGGAAAGGTTGCTGTTTGACCTTTACTCTAGCTTAAAGTCAGGTTCCACTGAGATTTCTACTCAGATCACTGGATTCAGAGTCCAGCGTGCTAACCATTACACTATGGAACCACTATGCCCCAGAGAATTACACAGTTTTGGTAGACAGTTTTTTATATGGGCATCCGCTAGTATGCTATCTGTGCAGGGAATAGGACAAAGAAGGCATACACTGGTACCAATGACAAGGAAGCTAACAAGACACAGCAACCGCTTCAGGCTAACTTAAGAATTTTAGTAAGCTCAGCAGAGGATTTGGGAAATGGCAAGGACTTCCTACAAACAATGAATGAATGAATCCAGTAACATGTCTGCCAACTGTATACAGACACATGGTAAGATTACACAGGTTGATAATGTAGAGGCTTACAAATGCTGCAGTTGCAGTAGTAGCAGACTATTTTGTCAAATGCCTGCTCCTCAACATACAAAGCATTGCTGACCTTTTTTTCACAATATCAAGTAACAGAACCAGGGAAAAACAGTTGCTGTCAGAAGTGGGATTCGAACCCACGCCTCCAGTGGAGACTGCGACCTGAACGCAGCGCCTTGGACCGCTCGGCCATCCTGACTGGAAACAACCCTAAATTCAATGGAATTTATCATAGATATCATAATATATGACATTGAAAACATCATGAGACTTGAAGCAAGATGGCCGCACTAGTCCCATGACTGCCATCGTACTTTTAGTTAGATGCGGAAAGGTTGCAGTTTGACCTCTACTCTAGCTTAAAGTCAGGTTCCACTGAGATTTGAACTCAGATCACTGGATTCAGAGTCCAGAGTGCTAACCATTACACCATGGAACCACTATGACCCAGAGAAATACACAGTTTTGGTAGACAGTTTCCTATTTGGCATCCGCTAGTATGCTATCTGTGCAGGGAATAGGACAAAGAAGGCATACACTGGTACCAATGACAAGGAAGCTAACAAGACACAGCAACCGCTTCAGGCTAACTTAAGAATTTTAGTAAGCTCAGCAGAGGATTTGGGAAATGGCAAGGACTTCCTACAAACAATGAATGAATGAATCCAGTAACATGTCTGCCAACTGTATACAGACACATGGTAACATTACACAGGTTGATAATGTAGAGGCTTACAAATGCTGCAGTTGCAGTAGTAGCAGACTATTTTGTCAAATGCCTGCTCCTTAACATACAAAGCATTGCTGACCTTTTTTTCACAATATCAAGTAACAGAACCAGGGAAAAACAGTTGCTGTCAGAAGTGGGATTCGAACCCACGCCTCCAGTGGAGACTGCGACCTGAACGCAGCGCCTTGGACCGCTCGGCCATCCTGACTGGAAACAACCCTAAATTCAATGGAATTTATCATAGATATCATAATATATGACATTGAAAACATCATGAGACTTGAAGCAAGATGGCCGCACTAGTCCCAGAACTGCCATCGTACTTTTAGTTAGATGCGGAAAGGTTGCTGTTTGACCTTTACTCTAGCTTAAAGTCAGGTTCCAATGAGATTTCTACTCAGACACTGGATTCAGAGTCCAGAGTGCTAACCATTACACCATGGAACCACTATGCCCCAGAGAAATACACAGTTTTGGTAGACAGTTTCGTATTTGGCATCCGCTAGTATGCTATCTGTGCAGGGAATAGGACAAAGAAGGCATACACTGGTACCAATGACAAGGAAGCTAACAAGACACAGCAACCGCTTCAGGCTAACTTAAGAATTTTAGTAAGCTCAGCAGAGGATTTGGGAAATGGCAAGTCGAGAAATTGTTTTGAAGGACTTCCTACAAACAATGAATACAGTAACATGTCTGCCAACTGTATACAGATACATGGTAAGATTACACAGGTTGATAATGTAGAGGCTTACAAATGCTGCTGTTGCAGTAGTAGTGAAGTATTTTGTCAAATGCCTGCTCCTTAACATACAAATCATTGCTGACCTTTCTTTCACAATGTCAAGTAACAGGCAACGGAACCAGTGAAAAATAGTTGCTGTCAGAAGTGGGATTCAAACCCACGCCTCTAGTGGAGACTGCGACCTTAACGCAGCGCCTTGGACCGCTTGGTCATCCTGACTGGAAGCCACCCTAAATTCAATGGAATTTATCATAGATATCACAATATATGAAATTGAAAACATCATGAGACCTGAAGCAGGATGGCCGCAATAGTCCCAGGACTGCCATCGTACTTTTAGTTAGATGCGGAAAGTTTGCAGTTTGACCTTTACTGTAGCTTAAAGTCAGGTTCCACTGAGATTTGTACTCGGATCACTGGATTCAGAGTCGAGAGTGCTTTCCATTACACCATGGAACCACTATGACCCAGAGAAATACACAGTTTTGGTAGACAGTTTCTTATTTGGCATCCGCTAGAATGCTATCTGTGCAAGGAATAGGACAAAGAAGGCATACCCTGGTACCAGTGACAAGGAAGCTAACAAGACACAGCAACCGCTTCAGGCTAACTTAAGAATTTTAGTAAGCTCAGCAGAGGATTTGGGAAATGGCAAGTCGAGAAATTGTTTTGAAGGACTTCCTACAAAAAATGAATCCAGTAACATGTCTGCCAACTGTATACAGACACATGGTAAGATTACACAGGTTGATAATGTAGAGGCTTACAAATGCTGCTGTTGCAGTAGTAGTGGAGGTTTTTCTCAAATGCCTGCTCCTTAACATACAAAGCATTGCTGAGCTGTCCTTTCTTTCACAATATCATGTAACAGGCAACGGAACCAGTGAAAAACAGTTGTTGTCAGAAGTGGGATTCGAACCCACGCCTCCAGTGGAGACTGCAACCTGAACGCAGCACCATCGACCGCTCGGCCATCCTGACTGGAAACAACCCTAAATTCAATGGAATTTATCATAGATATCATAATATATGACATTGAAAACATCATGAGACTTGAAGCAAGATGGCCGCACTAGTCCCAGAACTGCCATCGTACTTTTAGTTAGATGCGGAAAGGTTGCTGTTTGACCTTTACTCTAGCTTAAAGTCAGGTTCCACTGAGATTTCTACTCAGACACTGGATTCAGAGTTCAGAGTGCTAACCATTACACCATGGAACCACTATGCCCCAGAGAAATACACAGTTTTGGTAGACAGTTTCGTATTTGGCATCCGCTAGTATGCTATCTGTGCAGGGAATAGGACAAAGAAGGCATACACTGGTACCAATGACAAGGAAGCTAACAAGACACAGCAACCGCTTCAGGCTAACTTAAGAATTTTAGTAAGCTCAGCAGAGGATTTGGGAAATGGCAAGGACTTCCTACAAACAATGAATGAATGAATCCAGTAACATGTCTGCCAACTGTATACAGACACATGGTAACATTACACAGGTTGATAATGTAGAGGCTTACAAATGCTGCAGTTGCAGTAGTAGCAGACTATTTTGTCAAATGCCTGCTCCTTAACATACAAAGCATTGCTGACCTTTCTTTCACAATATCAAGTAACAGAACCAGGGAAAAACAGTTGCTGTCAGAAGTTGGATTCGAACCCACGCCTCCAGTGGAGACTGCGACCTGAACGCAGCGCCTTGGACCGCTCGGCCATCCTGACTGGAAACAACTCTAAATTCAATGGAATTTATCATAGATATCATAATATATGACATTGAAAACATCATGAGACTTGAAGCAAGATGGCCGCACTAGTCCCATGACTGCCATCATACTTTTAGTTAGATGCGGAAAGGTTGCAGTTTGACCTCTACTCTAGCTTAAAGTCAGGTTCCACTGAGATTTGAACTCAGATCACTGGATTCAGAGTCCAGAGTGCTAACCATTACACCATGGAACCACTATGCCCCAGAGAAATACACAGTTTTGGTAGACAGTTTCCTATTTGGCATCCGCTAGTATGCTATCTGTGCAGGGAATAGGACAAAGAAGGCATACACTGGTACCAATGACAAGGAAGCTAACAAGACACAGCAACCGCTTCAGGCTAACTTAAGAATTTTAGTAAGCTCAGCAGAGGATTTGGGAAATGGCAAGTCGAGAAATTCTTTTGAAGGACTTCCTACAAACAATGAATCCAGTAACATGTCTGCCAACTGTATACAGACACATGTTAAGATTACACAGGTTGATAATGTAGAGGCTTACAAATGCTGCAGTTGCAGTAGTAGCAGACTATTTTGTCAAATGCCTGCTCCTTAACATACAAAGCATTGCTGACCTTTTTTTCACAATATCAAGTAACAGGCAACGGAACCAGTGAAAGACAGTTGCTGTCAGAAGTGGGATTCGAACCCACGCCTCCAGTGGAGACTGCGACCTGAACGCAGCGCCTTGGACCGCTCGGCCATCCTGACTGGAAACAACCCTAAATTCAATGGAATTTATCATAGATATCATAATATATGACATTGAAAACATCATGAGACTTGAAGCAAGATGGCCGCACCAGTCCCAGAACTGCCATCGTACTTTTAGTTAGATGCGGAAAGGTTGCTGTTTGACCTTTACTCTAGCTTAAAGTCAGGTTCCACTGAGATTTCTACTCAGATCACTGGATTCAGAGTCCAGCGTGCTAACCATTACACTATGGAACCACTATGCCCCAGAGAATTACACAGTTTTGGTAGACAGTTTTTTATATGGGCATCCGCTAGTATGCTATCTGTGCAGGGAATAGGACAAAGAAGGCATACACTGGTACCAATGACAAGGAAGCTAACAAGACACAGCAACCGCTTCAGGCTAACTTAAGAATTTTAGTAAGCTCAGCAGAGGATTTGGGAAATGGCAAGGACTTCCTACAAACAATGAATGAATGAATCCAGTAACATGTCTGCCAACTGTATACAGACACATGGTAAGATTACACAGGTTGATAATGTAGAGGCTTACAAATGCTGCAGTTGCAGTAGTAGCAGACTATTTTGTCAAATGCCTGCTCCTCAACATACAAAGCATTGCTGACCTTTTTTTCACAATATCAAGTAACAGAACCAGGGAAAAACAGTTGCTGTCAGAAGTGGGATTCGAACCCACGCCTCCAGTGGAGACTGCGACCTGAACGCAGCGCCTTGGACCGCTCGGCCATCCTGACTGGAAACAACCCTAAATTCAATGGAATTTATCATAGATATCATAATATATGACATTGAAAACATCATGAGACTTGAAGCAAGATGGCCGCACTAGTCCCATGACTGCCATCGTACTTTTAGTTAGATGCGGAAAGGTTGCAGTTTGACCTCTACTCTAGCTTAAAGTCAGGTTCCACTGAGATTTGAACTCAGATCACTGGATTCAGAGTCCAGAGTGCTAACCATTACACCATGGAACCACTATGACCCAGAGAAATACACAGTTTTGGTAGACAGTTTCCTATTTGGCATCCGCTAGTATGCTATCTGTGCAGGGAATAGGACAAAGAAGGCATACACTGGTACCAATGACAAGGAAGCTAACAAGACACAGCAACCGCTTCAGGCTAACTTAAGAATTTTAGTAAGCTCAGCAGAGGATTTGGGAAATGGCAAGGACTTCCTACAAACAATGAATGAATGAATCCAGTAACATGTCTGCCAACTGTATACAGACACATGGTAACATTACACAGGTTGATAATGTAGAGGCTTACAAATGCTGCAGTTGCAGTAGTAGCAGACTATTTTGTCAAATGCCTGCTCCTTAACATACAAAGCATTGCTGACCTTTTTTTCACAATATCAAGTAACAGAACCAGGGAAAAACAGTTGCTGTCAGAAGTGGGATTCGAACCCACGCCTCCAGTGGAGACTGCGACCTGAACGCAGCGCCTTGGACCGCTCGGCCATCCTGACTGGAAACAACCCTAAATTCAATGGAATTTATCATAGATATCATAATATATGACATTGAAAACATCATGAGACTTGAAGCAAGATGGCCGCACTAGTCCCAGAACTGCCATCGTACTTTTAGTTAGATGCGGAAAGGTTGCTGTTTGACCTTTACTCTAGCTTAAAGTCAGGTTCCAATGAGATTTCTACTCAGACACTGGATTCAGAGTCCAGAGTGCTAACCATTACACCATGGAACCACTATGCCCCAGAGAAATACACAGTTTTGGTAGACAGTTTCGTATTTGGCATCCGCTAGTATGCTATCTGTGCAGGGAATAGGACAAAGAAGGCATACACTGGTACCAATGACAAGGAAGCTAACAAGACACAGCAACCGCTTCAGGCTAACTTAAGAATTTTAGTAAGCTCAGCAGAGGATTTGGGAAATGGCAAGTCGAGAAATTGTTTTGAAGGACTTCCTACAAACAATGAATACAGTAACATGTCTGCCAACTGTATACAGATACATGGTAAGATTACACAGGTTGATAATGTAGAGGCTTACAAATGCTGCTGTTGCAGTAGTAGTGAAGTATTTTGTCAAATGCCTGCTCCTTAACATACAAATCATTGCTGACCTTTCTTTCACAATGTCAAGTAACAGGCAACGGAACCAGTGAAAAATAGTTGCTGTCAGAAGTGGGATTCAAACCCACGCCTCTAGTGGAGACTGCGACCTTAACGCAGCGCCTTGGACCGCTTGGTCATCCTGACTGGAAGCCACCCTAAATTCAATGGAATTTATCATAGATATCACAATATATGAAATTGAAAACATCATGAGACCTGAAGCAGGATGGCCGCAATAGTCCCAGGACTGCCATCGTACTTTTAGTTAGATGCGGAAAGTTTGCAGTTTGACCTTTACTGTAGCTTAAAGTCAGGTTCCACTGAGATTTGTACTCGGATCACTGGATTCAGAGTCGAGAGTGCTTTCCATTACACCATGGAACCACTATGACCCAGAGAAATACACAGTTTTGGTAGACAGTTTCTTATTTGGCATCCGCTAGTATGCTATCTGTGCAAGGAATAGGACAAAGAAGGCATACCCTGGTACCAGTGACAAGGAAGCTAACAAGACACAGCAACCGCTTCAGGCTAACTTAAGAATTTTAGTAAGCTCAGCAGAGGATTTGGGAAATGGCAAGTCGAGAAATTGTTTTGAAGGACTTCCTACAAAAAATGAATCCAGTAACATGTCTGCCAACTGTATACAGACACATGGTAAGATTACACAGGTTGATAATGTAGAGGCTTACAAATGCTGCTGTTGCAGTAGTAGTGGAGGTTTTTCTCAAATGCCTGCTCCTTAACATACAAAGCATTGCTGAGCTGTCCTTTCTTTCACAATATCATGTAACAGGCAACGGAACCAGTGAAAAACAGTTGTTGTCAGAAGTGGGATTCGAACCCACGCCTCCAGTGGAGACTGCAACCTGAACGCAGCACCATCGACCGCTCGGCCATCCTGACTGGAAACAACCCTAAATTCAATGGAATTTATCATAGATATCATAATATATGACATTGAAAACATCATGAGACTTGAAGCAAGATGGCCGCACTAGTCCCAGAACTGCCATCGTACTTTTAGTTAGATGCGGAAAGGTTGCTGTTTGACCTTTACTCTAGCTTAAAGTCAGGTTCCACTGAGATTTCTACTCAGACACTGGATTCAGAGTTCAGAGTGCTAACCATTACACCATGGAACCACTATGCCCCAGAGAAATACACAGTTTTGGTAGACAGTTTCGTATTTGGCATCCGCTAGTATGCTATCTGTGCAGGGAATAGGACAAAGAAGGCATACACTGGTACCAATGACAAGGAAGCTAACAAGACACAGCAACCGCTTCAGGCTAACTTAAGAATTTTAGTAAGCTCAGCAGAGGATTTGGGAAATGGCAAGGACTTCCTACAAACAATGAATGAATGAATCCAGTAACATGTCTGCCAACTGTATACAGACACATGGTAACATTACACAGGTTGATAATGTAGAGGCTTACAAATGCTGCAGTTGCAGTAGTAGCAGACTATTTTGTCAAATGCCTGCTCCTTAACATACAAAGCATTGCTGACCTTTCTTTCACAATATCAAGTAACAGAACCAGGGAAAAACAGTTGCTGTCAGAAGTGGGATTCGAACCCACGCCTCCAGTGGAGACTGCGACCTGAACGCAGCGCCTTGGACCGCTCGGCCATCCTGACTGGAAACAACTCTAAATTCAATGGAATTTATCATAGATATCATAATATATGACATTGAAAACATCATGAGACTTGAAGCAAGATGGCCGCACTAGTCCCATGACTGCCATCATACTTTTAGTTAGATGCGGAAAGGTTGCAGTTTGACCTCTACTCTAGCTTAAAGTCAGGTTCCACTGAGATTTGAACTCAGATCACTGGATTCAGAGTCCAGAGTGCTAACCATTACACCATGGAACCACTATGCCCCAGAGAAATACACAGTTTTGGTAGACAGTTTCCTATTTGGCATCCGCTAGTATGCTATCTGTGCAGGGAATAGGACAAAGAAGGCATACACTGGTACCAATGACAAGGAAGCTAACAAGACACAGCAACCGCTTCAGGCTAACTTAAGAATTTTAGTAAGCTCAGCAGAGGATTTGGGAAATGGCAAGTCGAGAAATTCTTTTGAAGGACTTCCTACAAACAATGAATCCAGTAACATGTCTGCCAACTGTATACAGACACATGTTAAGATTACACAGGTTGATAATGTAGAGGCTTACAAATGCTGCAGTTGCAGTAGTAGCAGACTATTTTGTCAAATGCCTGCTCCTTAACATACAAAGCATTGCTGACCTTTTTTTCACAATATCAAGTAACAGGCAACGGAACCAGTGAAAGACAGTTGCTGTCAGAAGTGGGATTCGAACCCACGCCTCCAGTGGAGACTGCGACCTGAACGCAGCGCCTTGGACCGCTCGGCCATCCTGACTGGAAACAACCCTAAATTCAATGGAATTTATCATAGATATCATAATATATGACATTGAAAACATCATGAGACTTGAAGCAAGATGGCCGCACCAGTCCCAGAACTGCCATCGTACTTTTAGTTAGATGCGGAAAGGTTGCTGTTTGACCTTTACTCTAGCTTAAAGTCAGGTTCCACTGAGATTTCTACTCAGATCACTGGATTCAGAGTCCAGCGTGCTAACCATTACACTATGGAACCACTATGCCCCAGAGAATTACACAGTTTTGGTAGACAGTTTTTTATATGGGCATCCGCTAGTATGCTATCTGTGCAGGGAATAGGACAAAGAAGGCATACACTGGTACCAATGACAAGGAAGCTAACAAGACACAGCAACCGCTTCAGGCTAACTTAAGAATTTTAGTAAGCTCAGCAGAGGATTTGGGAAATGGCAAGGACTTCCTACAAACAATGAATGAATGAATCCAGTAACATGTCTGCCAACTGTATACAGACACATGGTAAGATTACACAGGTTGATAATGTAGAGGCTTACAAATGCTGCAGTTGCAGTAGTAGCAGACTATTTTGTCAAATGCCTGCTCCTCAACATACAAAGCATTGCTGACCTTTTTTTCACAATATCAAGTAACAGAACCAGGGAAAAACAGTTGCTGTCAGAAGTGGGATTCGAACCCACGCCTCCAGTGGAGACTGCAACCTGAACGCAGCGCCTTGGACCACTCGGCCATCCTGACTGGAAACAACCCTAAATTCAATGGAATTTATCATAGATATCATAATATATGACATTGAAAACATCATGAGACTTGAAGCAAGATGGCCGCACTAGTCCCATGACTGCCATCGTACTTTTAGTTAGATGCGGAAAGGTTGCAGTTTGACCTCTACTCTAGCTTAAAGTCAGGTTCCACTGAGATTTGAACTCAGATCACTGGATTCAGAGTCCAGAGTGCTAACCATTACACCATGGAACCACTATGACCCAGAGAAATACACAGTTTTGGTAGACAGTTTCCTATTTGGCATCCGCTAGTATGCTATCTGTGCAGGGAATAGGACAAAGAAGGCATACACTGGTACCAATGACAAGGAAGCTAACAAGACACAGCAACCGCTTCAGGCTAACTTAAGAATTTTAGTAAGCTCAGCAGAGGATTTGGGAAATGGCAAGGACTTCCTACAAACAATGAATGAATGAATCCAGTAACATGTCTGCCAACTGTATACAGACACATGGTAAGATTACACAGGTTGATAATGTAGAGGCTTACAAATGCTGCAGTTGCAGTAGTAGCAGACTATTTTGTCAAATGCCTGCTCCTTAACATACAAAGCATTGCTGACCTTTCTTTCACAATATCAAGTAACAGGCAACGGAACCAGTTAAAAACAGTTGCTGTCAGAAGTGGGATTCGAACCCACGCCTCCAGTGGAGACTGCAACCTGAACGCAGCGCCTTGGACCGCTCGGCCATCCTGACTGGAAACAACCCTAAATTCAATGGAATTTATCATAGATATCATAATATATGACATTGAAAACATCATGAGACTTGAAGCAAGATGGCCGCACTAGTCCCAGAACTGCCATCGTACTTTTAGTTAGATGCGGAAAGGTTGCTGTTTGACCTTTACTCTAGCTTAAAGTCAGGTTCCAATGAGATTTCTACTCAGACACTGGATTCAGAGTCCAGAGTGCTAACCATTACACCATGGAACCACTATGCCCCAGAGAAATACACAGTTTTGGTAGACAGTTTCGTATTTGGCATCCGCTAGTATGCTATCTGTGCAGGGAATAGGACAAAGAAGGCATACACTGGTACCAATGACAAGGAAGCTAACAAGACACAGCAACCGCTTCAGGCTAACTTAAGAATTTTAGTAAGCTCAGCAGAGGATTTGGGAAATGGCAAGTCGAGAAATTGTTTTGAAGGACTTCCTACAAACAATGAATACAGTAACATGTCTGCCAACTGTATACAGATACATGGTAAGATTACACAGGTTGATAATGTAGAGGCTTACAAATGCTGCTGTTGCAGTAGTAGTGAAGTATTTTGTCAAATGCCTGCTCCTTAACATACAAATCATTGCTGACCTTTCTTTCACAATGTCAAGTAACAGGCAACGGAACCAGTGAAAAATAGTTGCTGTCAGAAGTGGGATTCAAACCCACGCCTCTAGTGGAGACTGCGACCTTAACGCAGCGCCTTGGACCGCTTGGTCATCCTGACTGGAAGCCACCCTAAATTCAATGGAATTTATCATAGATATCACAATATATGAAATTGAAAACATCATGAGACCTGAAGCAGGATGGCCGCAATAGTCCCAGGACTGCCATCGTACTTTTAGTTAGATGCGGAAAGTTTGCAGTTTGACCTTTACTGTAGCTTAAAGTCAGGTTCCACTGAGATTTGTACTCGGATCACTGGATTCAGAGTCGAGAGTGCTTTCCATTACACCATGGAACCACTATGACCCAGAGAAATACACAGTTTTGGTAGACAGTTTCTTATTTGGCATCCGCTAGAATGCTATCTGTGCAAGGAATAGGACAAAGAAGGCATACCCTGGTACCAGTGACAAGGAAGCTAACAAGACACAGCAACCGCTTCAGGCTAACTTAAGAATTTTAGTAAGCTCAGCAGAGGATTTGGGAAATGGCAAGTCGAGAAATTGTTTTGAAGGACTTCCTACAAAAAATGAATCCAGTAACATGTCTGCCAACTGTATACAGACACATGGTAAGATTACACAGGTTGATAATGTAGAGGCTTACAAATGCTGCTGTTGCAGTAGTAGTGGAGGTTTTTCTCAAATGCCTGCTCCTTAACATACAAAGCATTGCTGAGCTGTCCTTTCTTTCACAATATCATGTAACAGGCAACGGAACCAGTGAAAAACAGTTGTTGTCAGAAGTGGGATTCGAACCCACGCCTCCAGTGGAGACTGCAACCTGAACGCAGCACCATCGACCGCTCGGCCATCCTGACTGGAAACAACCCTAAATTCAATGGAATTTATCATAGATATCATAATATATGACATTGAAAACATCATGAGACTTGAAGCAAGATGGCCGCACTAGTCCCAGAACTGCCATCGTACTTTTAGTTAGATGCGGAAAGGTTGCTGTTTGACCTTTACTCTAGCTTAAAGTCAGGTTCCACTGAGATTTCTACTCAGACACTGGATTCAGAGTTCAGAGTGCTAACCATTACACCATGGAACCACTATGCCCCAGAGAAATACACAGTTTTGGTAGACAGTTTCGTATTTGGCATCCGCTAGTATGCTATCTGTGCAGGGAATAGGACAAAGAAGGCATACACTGGTACCAATGACAAGGAAGCTAACAAGACACAGCAACCGCTTCAGGCTAACTTAAGAATTTTAGTAAGCTCAGCAGAGGATTTGGGAAATGGCAAGGACTTCCTACAAACAATGAATGAATGAATCCAGTAACATGTCTGCCAACTGTATACAGACACATGGTAACATTACACAGGTTGATAATGTAGAGGCTTACAAATGCTGCAGTTGCAGTAGTAGCAGACTATTTTGTCAAATGCCTGCTCCTTAACATACAAAGCATTGCTGACCTTTTTTTCACAATATCAAGTAACAGAACCAGGGAAAAACAGTTGCTGTCAGAAGTGGGATTCGAACCCACGCCTCCAGTGGAGACTGCGACCTGAACGCAGCGCCTTGGACCGCTCGGCCATCCTGACTGGAAACAACCATAAATTCAATGGAATTTGTCATAGATATCATAATATATGACATTGAAAACATCATGAGACTTGAAGCAAGATGGCCGCACTAGTCCCATGACTGCCATCGTACTTTTAGTTAGATGCGGAAAGGTTGCAGTTTGACCTCTACTCTAGCTTAAAGTCAGGTTCCACTGAGATTTGAACTCAGATCACTGGATTCAGAGTCCAGAGTGCTAACCATTACACCATGGAACCACTATGACCCAGAGAAATACACAGTTTTGGTAGACAGTTTCCTATTTGGCATCCGCTAGTATGCTATCTGTGCAGGGAATAGGACAAAGAAGGCATACACTGGTACCAATGACAAGGAAGCTAACAAGACACAGCAACCGCTTCAGGCTAACTTAAGAATTTTAGTAAGCTCAGCAGAGGATTTGGGAAATGGCAAGGACTTCCTACAAACAATGAATGAATGAATCCAGTAACATGTCTGCCAACTGTATACAGACACATGGTAAGATTACACAGGTTGATAATGTAGAGGCTTACAAATGCTGCAGTTGCAGTAGTAGCAGACTATTTTGTCAAATGCCTGCTCCTTAACATACAAAGCATTGCTGACCTTTCTTTCACAATATCAAGTAACAGGCAACGGAACCAGTTAAAAACAGTTGCTGTCAGAAGTGGGATTCGAACCCACGCCTCCAGTGGAGACTGCGACCTGAACGCAGCGCCTTGGACCGCTCGGCCATCCTGACTGGAAACAACCCTAAATTCAATGGAATTTATCATAGATATCATAATATATGACATTGAAAACATCATGAGACTTGAAGCAAGATGGCCGCACTAGTCCCAGAACTGCCATCGTACTTTTAGTTAGATGCGGAAAGGTTGCTGTTTGACCTTTACGCTAGCTTAAAGTCAGGTTCCACTGAGATTGGAACTCAGATCACTGGATTCAGAGTCCAGAGTGCTAACCATTACACCATGGAACCACTATGCCCCAGAGAAATACACAGTTTTGGTAGACAGTTTCCTATTTGGCATCCGCTAGTATGCTATCTGTGCAGGGAATAGGACAAAGAAGGCATACACTGGTACCAATGACAAGGAAGCTAACAAGACACAGCAACCGCTTCAGGCTAACTTAAGAATTTTAGTAAGCTCAGCAGAGGATTTGGGAAATGGCAAGTCGAGAAATTCTTTTGAAGGACTTCCTACAAACAATGAATCCAGTAACATGTCTGCCAACTGTATACAGACACATGGTAAGATTACACAGGTTGATAATGTAGAGGCTTACAAATGCTGCTGTTGCAGTAGTAGTGGAGTATTTTGTCAAATGCCTGCTCCTTAACATACAAAGCATTGCTGACCTTTTTTTCCACAATGTCATGTAACAGGCAACGGAACCAGTGAAAGACAGTTGCTGTCAGAAGTGGGATTCGAACCCACGCCTCCAGTGGAGACTGCGACCTGAACGCAGCGCCTTGGACCGCTCGGCCATCCTGACTGGAAGCAACTCTAAATTCAATGGAATTTATCATAGATATCATAACATATGACTTTGAAAGCATCATGAGACCTGAAGCAGGATGGCCGCAATAGTCCCAGGACTGCCATCGTACTTTTAGTTAGATGCGGAAAGGTTGCAGTTTGACCTTTACTCTAGCTTAAAGTCAGGTTCCACTGAGATTTGTACTCGGATCACTGGATTCAGAGTCCAGAGTGCTAACCATTACACCATGGAATCACTATGCCCCACAGAAATACACAGTTTTGGTAGACAGTTTCTTATTCTGCATCCGCTAGTATGCTATCTGTGCAAGGAATAGGACAAAGAAGGCATACACTGGTACCAATGACAAGGAAGCTAACAAGACACAGCAACCGCTTCAGGCTAACTTAAGAATTTTAGTAAGCTCAGCAGAGGATTTGGGAAATGGCAAGTCGAGAAATTGTTTTGAAGGACTTCCTACAAACAATGAATCCAGTAACATGTCTGCCAACTGTAAACAGACACATGGTAAGATTACACAGGTTGATAATGTAGAGGCTTACAAATGCTGCTGTTGCAGTAGTGGTGGAGTATTTTGTCAAATGCCTGCTCCTTAACATACAAATCATTGCTGACCTTTCTTTCACAATGTCAAGTAACAGGCAACGGAACCAGTAAAAAATAGTTGCTGTCAGAAGTGGGATTCGAACCCACGCCTCCAGTGGAGACTGCGACCTGAACGCAGCGCCTTGGACCGCTCGGTCATCCTGACTGCAAGCAACCCTAAATTCAATGGAATTTATCATAGATATCACAATATATGACATTGAAAACATCATGAGACCTGAAGCAAGATGGCCGCACTAGTCCCAGGACCGCCATCGTACTTTTAGTTAGATGCGGAAAGGTTGCAGTTTGACCTTTACTGTAGCTTCAAGTCAGGTTCCACTGAGATTTGTACTCAGATCACTGGATTCAGAGTCCAGAGTGCTAACCATTACACCATGGAACCACTATGCCCCAGAGAAATACACAGTTTTGGTAGACAGTTTCTCATTTGGCATCCGCTAGAATGCTATCTGTGCAAGGAATAGGACAAAGAAGGCATACCCTGGTACCAATGACAAGGAAGCTAACAAGACACAGCAACCGCTTCAGGCTAACTTAAGAATTTTAGTAAGCTCAGCAGAGGATTTGGGAAATGGCAAGTCGAGAAATTGTTTTGAAGGACTTCCTACAAACAATGAATGCAGTAACATGTCTGCCAACTGTATACAGACACATGGTAAGATTACACAGGTTGATAATGTAGAGGCTTACAAATGCTGCTGTTGCAGTAGTAGTGGAGGTTTTTGTCAAATGCCTGCTCCTTAACATACAAAGCATTGCTGAGCTGTCCTTTCTTTCACAATATCATGGAACAGGCAACGGAACCAGTGAAAAACAGTTGCTGTCAGAAGTGGGATTCGAACCCACGCCTCCAGTGGAGACTGCAACCTGAACGCAGCACCATCGACCGCTCGGCCATCCTGACTGGAAACAACCCTAAATTCAATGGAATTTATCATAGGTATCATAATATATGACATTGAAAACATCATGAGACCTGAAGCAAGATGGCCGCACTAGTCCCAGGACCGCCATCGTACTTTTAGTTAGATGCGGAAAGGTTGCAGTTTGACCTTTACTGTAGCTTCAAGTCAGGTTCCACTGAGATTTGTACTCAGATCACTGGATTCAGGGTCCAGAGTGCTAACCATTACACCATGGAACCATTATGCCCCAGAGAAATACACAGATTTGGTAGACAGTTTCTCATTTGGCATCCGCTAGAATGCTATCTGTGCAAGGAATAGGACAAAGAAGGCATACCCTGGTACCAATGACAAGGAAGCTAACAAGACACAGCAACCGCTTCAGGCTAACTTAAGAATTTTAGTAAGCTCAGCAGAGGATTTGGGAAATGGCAAGTCGAGAAATTGTTTTGAAGGACTTCCTACAAACAATGAATGCAGTAACATGTCTGCCAACTGTATACAGACACATGGTAAGATTACACAGGTTGATAATGTAGAGGCTTACAAATGCTGCTGTTGCAGTAGTAGTGGAGTATTTTGTCAAATGCCTGCTCCTTAACATACAAATCATTGCTGACCTTTCTTTCACAATGTCAAGTAACAGGCAACGGAACCAGTGAAAAATAGTTGCTGTCAGAAGTGGGATTCAAACCCACGCCTCCAGTGGAAACTGCGACCTTAACGCAGCACCTTGGACCGCTCGGTCATCCTGACTGGAAGCAACCCTAAATTCAATGGAATTTATCATAGATATCACAATATATGAAATTGAAAACATCATGAGACCTGAAGCAGGATGGCCGCAATAGTCCCAGGACTGCCATCGTACTTTTAGTTAGATGCGGAAAGGTTGCAGTTTGACCTTTACTGTAGCTTAAAGTCAGGTTCCACTGAGATTTGTACTCGGATCACTGGATTCAGAGTCCAGAGTGCTAACCATTACACCATGGAACCACTATGACCCAGAGAAATACACAGTTTTGGTAGACAGTTTCTTATTTGGCATCCGCTAGAATGCTATCTGTGCAAGGAATAGGACAAAGAAGGCAAACACTGGTACCAATGACAAGGAAGCTAACAAGACACAGCAACCGCTTCAGGCTAACTTAAGAATTTTAGTAAGCTCAGCAGAGGATTTGGGAAATGGCAAGTCGAGAAATTGTTTTGAAGGACTTCCTACAAAAAATGAATCCAGTAACATGTCTGCCGACTGTATACAGACACATGGTAAGATTACACAGGTTGATAATGTAGAGGCTTACAAATGCTGCAGTTGCAGTAGTAGTGGAGGTTTTTGTCAAATGCCTGCTACTTAACATACAAAGCATTGCTGACCTTTCTTTCACAATATCAAGTAACAGTCAACAGAACCAGTGAAAAACAGTTGCTGTCAGAAGTGGGATTCGAACCCACGCCTCCAGTGGAGACTGCGACCTTAACGCAGCGCCTTCGACCGCTCGGCCATCCTGACTGGAAACAACCCTAAATTCAATAGAATTTATCATAGATATCATAATATATGACATTGAAAACATCATGAGACCTGAAGCAAGATGGCCGCACTAGTCCCAGGACTGCCATCGTACTTTTAGTTAGATGCGGAAAGGTTGCAGTTTGACCTTTACTCTAGCTTAAAGTCAGGTTCCACTGAGATTTGTACTCAGATCACTGGATTCAGAGTCCAGAGTGCTAACCATTACACCATGGAACCACTATGCCCCAGAGAAATACACAGTTTTGGTAGACAGTTTCTTATTTGGCATCCGCTAGTATGCTATCTGTGCAAGGAATAGGACAAAGAAGGCATACACTGGTACCAATGAGAAGGAAGCTAACAAGACACAGCAACCGCTTCAGGCTAACTTAAGAATTTTAGTAAGCTCAGCAGAGGATTTGGGAAATGGTAAGTTAACGCCGACAATGATTTTATCGCGCATTAACGCAGTTTTTACAAAAATGCAATACACACCGTTGATGCCAGCAAATCACCCAAACAAACGGTGGAGGGAGGCTTTGGCAGACTACGTTTGATGCAGCGTGTATGAGAAGTATAGATAAACAAAAGCAAGACAAGCTAACAAATTTCACAGGGAAGTGGATAGATTCAAACTGCAGACCGATTAGTATTGTGGAAGATGTCGGTCTGAGGAACTTTCTCAAGTTGCGTTCCCGTCGCGTTTGGTGTGAACGCACCTTTTAGATCGAATGACGGCAGGTATGAGCCTCCCTCAAGACGCACCATCACAAGAAGAATACATGAGTTGTATGAAAAGGAGAGGACTACAAAAGCGACGGCGTTACAGCGTTAGAACTGTTTTTTTTACTGGAGACTACTGGACATCGCTGTGTCACCATAATTACGTTGGAGTTATGTTGCATTATATTGATGTACAGTGGGAGCTGCATTCACATGCTCAGACTTTCATGAAAACACAACACGGAAATTTTGCTATGACTTTTTTCAAGAAACAATACTATAACCTTGTTATGGTATTTATACAATGGCTTTTTTAAGACGTACTATACTTTATAATCACTTTTTTAATTACTTCATGATATACTATAATTTTTTATGGCATACTATATTTTCTTTTTTTATGGCATACCATATAACTTTTCATGGCATACTATACAATGACATTTTTTATGAACATTTATGACATTTTATATGATTTTTTACACCCGACGCCTCTTGCTGTGAGAATTTCAGATTCTATTGATTACTTTTGAAATCTCTACATGGTCTGGCTCCGATTTACATTTCAGAACTTCTAAAGCTTTTATTCGGCTACGAGACCCCTCCCATCACAAAACCAAATGCTGTTAAAAGTTCCACGGTCCAGGCTTTTAAACAAAGGGGGACCATGCTGTTACCGTTTCAGCTCTGAACATCATCATTAAATCGGTGAAGTTTCTGCACATTCATTTTACCTGTGGGGCTCTCAGTGACTGTGTCTGAGGACCAGCCCGTAAGGCCTTAAACCCCTAAACCCTCAGATCAGCTGTTAGATGGTTGAGTGTGACAGACTGTGAGGGCTTGAAATGGTGTAAATACGAATGGGACAGCGCTTTGCTGCCACATATCACATGATGACGTCATATCATGTTGTGTACATTTGTGGGTATCTATTTGATACTTTTTACTCCCTGATTTGAACGTCTTCCAGGCTTTTGCCTCACGAGATGAGCGATTTGTCAAAATCGACTTATTTTTGTCAAAACGGCTTCAATGACAAAATGAAATGTCTGATGAATAAATCAATATCTGCTTGCATGGGTTTCATCTTTAATCCTTAATGTTTATTTTGTGAATGTAATTTGCCAGGCTTTTACGTCTCCATGCTTCCACTGGTAACCCCGTGCTTAATATCATGTTGCCATGAATTGTGGGTAATTCCCTCAGGCAAAGTCTGCAGAAATGCTGACTTACGAAAAGTGTCTCAAAATGTCTGCTCGACAATTTGACAGCAGGACAGAACTGGGATCGGGCCTGTGGACTAACATCTGTGGACTAAAACAATAACAAAAGGTTGATGCCCAATAAGCACACAAGTCGAACTGCTACCTTCAGAAACCTTTATTTGCCGCAATTTCAGCTCATGGAAACATAATTTCACAGAGAAAAGTAAGAAAATAAATGGAGTTAATGAACTTGGATGACTTCCGCTAATAAGCACAAACACATTTGAGAAAGATCACAGCTTTACATCATACAGCTAAAACAACAAAATCAACACTTAAACTCACATTGATGTATAATGTAGACTAAATAATCAAAAAGACTGAACAAGAAAACCGTCCTCTCTACAGGTTATACCGCTCACAAAGTTAGATAAAAGCAGAACACGAGAGGTGATTACACATTAGATGGATCTACATGTTAAAAATGTGAAATGTATATATAAAAAAAGAAAATAAGAGAAGATGTTAATATTAAGACCTGAGTTCTGCTGATAGTTGCAAAGCAAGAACATGTTTTGGTAATTCTTTATTTTAATCAAAGTACATAAACAAGCTATACAAAATAACTGCTTCCTTTGTAGAGTAAAAAACTATTGGAGCATTTCACCAATTTTAAAAAAGAGACTTCTTTGATTTGATTTCACCAAATTTCTAACTGGATCTTATTACATATTGCTGAGTAAAAAAGATACCAAAACCTATTGTTGAGAGATTTGGTGCATCGCACGATGCAAACTGGACATTCACATTTTTACAATATAAAAATAATAATTCCCCACTTGTAAGAATTCTGCGTTAAAATGGAAATTATGGCTTTTTAAGAAACGATGAAATGAGCACGATTTCAATGAACCCAGTCTCTTCTTGACCAAACTTGGGCGCTTTAACTCCTTAATGACATACCGGTGAAAATAATTGTGAAAGACACTGTCCCCAGGTCAGATTACAATGAGAGGAAAGATAATAGTGGCCCTAAAGCAAGACCATGGAACTCTACCACTGTGGTCACGAGTATCCCCTGGATTCCACCAGGCGCAGCACTTTGTGAGTCTGCATTAAAAAATGTTGTATGAAAATATATATGTATGTATGTATATATATATATATATATATATATATATCGTTTTGCTTTTTTGGCATTTTCCCAGTTAAGTGACTGCACTTTGTCAATGATGGTTGTGAACCTCCTAAACTCTGCTGAGACGCTTAGATTTGCGCGTCACCTCAGTACTTTTTCTCTTCTGAGCTGATCGAGGGCTCTTTTCTTCGTTGGACACTTTAGCGCTGCGGCGTCTGGATTTAGACTGCGGGGTTATTATTAATGAAGGAATTGACCTCCCTCTTAAAACTCTCTTCCCAATCACTATAGGTTCCTCCTCTTCCTCAGAGTATTCCTCGTCCTCTTGGCTTGAACCTGCTGCCTCGTTGCCTTGGTCCTTGTCTGATGCCACTGTAACCTTTTTCTCCTCGTCAGTGTTGCCCTCAGCCTCATCTTGCTCACCCTCATTGTTTTCCCTGTAATCCACCTTTTGCCTTTTTCGTACGGATCTTCGAGGGGAATCGTCTTTCTGTCTTCTGGATCTCGGTGATGGTGTGGCAGGTGACGCTTTTTGTTTGCCCCTAAATGCTCTTGTTGTCACGGCTGGAGCTTCGTCCTCGGCCACTGCAGATACATCTTCAACTAAAGCCTCTCCTTCAGCGATGGCAGCGTCCGATACCACTTCGGCAGCAGCAGTGGGATGTTCTACGACTGCGGTTTCCTCCTCCTCAGCTGATGAAGGTAGGACAGTGTCAATACCAATCCCATCCACAGCTTCCACACGGTTGTCCTCCTCTTCAAGCACTCCTGCTTCCTCTGTCGAGGCGTCCTTCGTCTGCTCTGCGTCTCCCACGGTAAGTTCTTCCCCATCCGCATTACGAGCTTCTTCCTCCTCCACATCTTTGTCTTTCTCCTCAGATGATTCCTGCCCATCCTCTTCTTCCTCTCCTTCAATCCCTTCGGCAGGAGTAGCTTCTTCTTCTCCCGCTTCCTCCTGCTGACACTGTGTGCGGGCTCTTTTGGATTTACGTCTAGGTGAGGCGGCAGCCGACCTTCTTCCCTTCCTTGTTGTGGCTCTCACTGTCTTGTCCCCACTTCTCAGAACTCCTGTTTCAACAATTGGTGCTTCTTCCTCATCGGACACCTTTCCCTCGTCTGTATTAGGTGTCTCTTCAGCCTGTCCATCTGCACACGTCTCTTCCACTGCCTCTTGCTCTGTGAGTGATTCTCCTGACACAGCTTCTGCCACAATGCAGAGCTCTGGTTCTGTATTTCCTTCATCCGGAGGTGCATCCTCATCATCATCCTTTTCTTCCTCTTTTTCGTCAGTTTCCTCCAGCACAGCTTTGGCTTCCTCTACTTGTGTCTGTTCAGGTGGAGTGGTTTCTTCCTCTCCCTCTTCCTCGGTCTGACACTGTGTACGAGCTCTTTTGGATTTACGTCTAGGTGTGGCATCAGCAGGCTTTCTTCCCTTCCTCGGAACCCTAATTTCTACTGCTGGTTCATCTTCTTCTGTGCTGTTCTCTCCCGGTGCCTCTTCCTCTTGCTCATCGTCGTGTTTCTTTGTGGTTTTTCTTCTTGTTGTGGCTCTCACAGTCTTTTCACCACTTCTTAGAACTCTTTCAACAACTTGTGCTTCCTCCTCAGACTCAACCTTTGCTGTCAACATTGTCTCCTGTGCACTTTCCGCCACTTCAGATGTGGAGGTTGACTGTTCTCCCTCCACTGTGTCTTGCTTTGCGAGTGCTTCCTCTGCAACAACCAAGGTATTTTCCTCATGATCGAGTTGTCCACCTGAAACCTCTGTGTCCACGTCGGCACCTGTCTCAGTACAGTCGATCTGTCCCTCCTCCTGAGCATCATGTTGGTCGACAGCTGACTCTGCCACTATATCCTCTTTCTCTGAGGCCATTTCTGCTTCTATATGTTCTGCTTGTTCAGTTGCATCCCCTTCTTCAAGGTTCTCTCCCTTCTTCCGTTCAGTCATCTGTTGTTCTTCCTCTTCTTCCTCTGTCTCTCTCGCCTCAACTGCTGTAGAGTCCTCTCCTCCCTCCTCCTCCTCCTCTTCTTCTTCCTGGAGTTGCTTGCGGGTTCTTTTTGTTGTACTTCTCTGTCGGGCATAGTATGATTTCCTTCCAGCCCTCAAAACCCTGATTTCAACTATCGGTACCACTTCCTTAACTTTTGAAGCTGCCTCCTGTCTTACTTTTCTCGGTCTGCCGATGGTTCTTGGTGTGGCTTTGACTGCTTCAGTTGTCTCCTCATCTCTCCCCTCCTCTGCATCTTGTTTGGTGACTGCTTCCACTTTATCCTCACACCGTTCCTTGTTCACCGTCACCTTCTCCAGCTCAGTGTTTTCTATACCCACAGAGGATCCAGGGACATTCTCCTGTGCCGCCGTTTCTTCCTCTTTCATTGTTTCTTCCCCCTGCTCCTCTTCTGCCTCAGCAGCAGTCTTTTGTACAGTAAGACCCTCCTCTGTAGCTGCCGTTTCATCCTGGACGTCGTGATGGGGTTTCTGCAGGTCCACTAAAACCACTGTCACCCTTCGGAGATCAGAAGGCTGGGTTGCCGTTTCCTCACTCTGTTGCTCCTCTGCTGAAGGTGTTGCCTCATCTTCGATAGGTGGAAGTACAGCTGAGTCAGTGGCCGGTGAAGGTATTGGTGCATCTGTCTCTTCTTGTACTAAGTCATCTGCAGAAGCTGTAACTACAGCTGTGTTCTCTTCCTCTTCAGTCAGCATCATTGTTCCTTCCTCAGACTCTCCTTTGTCCACCTCCACAGTAACAAGTTCCTCATTCTCCACCTCTATTTTATCCTCCTCTGGGGCGTTCCCCTTGTCTTCTTCAGTTGGTGGCTCTTTGGCTGAACCCGGCCCTGCGTTTTCTTCTTCCTGCACCTCTGCCGATTCCTCTGGTCCATCTTCTTCTTTCTGGAGTTGTTTGTGGCTTCTACGAACAGACTTCCTTCCCCTTCCCAGAATTGTTGTTTCTACTGGAGGTTCTAGTTCCTCCTCCTCTTCTTCTGACTGCTTTTTGCTTTGTCTGGACCTGGTTTTTGGTGAAGCTTTGGACATCTTTCCACCACTTCTCAGAGGACTAGTTGCAGCAACTGCTGGTAGTTCCACTTCCTCAGCTCCCAAAGATGGTTTTATTTCATCAAATTCTTCACTTGAGGCCTCTATCTGCCCTTCTGCAGATGTTTTGGATATGCCCTCTGATTGATCTTCTATTGCATCTTGTCCTTGCTCTGCCACTATATCCTCTTTCTCTGAGGCCATTTCTGCTTCTATATGTTCTGCTTGTTCAGTTGCATCCCTTTCTTCAAGGTTCTCTCCCTTCTTCCGATCAGTCATCTTTTGTTCTTCCTCTTCTTCCTCTGTCTCTCTCGCCTCAACTGCTGTAGAGTCCTCTCCTCCCTCCTCCTCTTCTTCTTCCTGGAGTTGCTTGCGGGTTCTTTTTGTTGTACTTCTCTGTCGGGCATAGTATGATTTCCTTCCAGCCCTCAAAACCCTAATTTCAACTATCGGTACCACTTCCTTAACTTTTGAAGCTGCCTCCTGTCTTACTTTTCTCGGTCTGCCGATGGTTCTTGGTGTGGCTTCGACCGCTTCAGTTGTCTCCTCATCTCTCCCCTCCTCTGCATCTTGTTTGGTGACTGCTTCCACTTTATCCTCACACCGTTCCTTGTTCACCGTCACCTTCTCCAGCTCAGTGTTTTCTATACCCACAGAGGATCCAGGGACATTCTCCTGTGCCGCCGTTTCTTCCTCTTTCATTGTTTCTTCCCCCTGCTTCTCTTCTGCCTCAGCAGCAGTCTTTTGTACAGTAAGACCCTCCTCTGTAGCTGCCGTTTCATCCTGGACGTCGTGATGGGGTTTTTGCAGGTCCACTAAAACCACTGTCACCCTTCGGAGATCAGAAAGCTGGGTTGCCGTTTCCTCACTCTGTTGCTCCTCTGCTGAAGGTGTTGCCTCATCTTCGACAGGTGGAAGTACAGCTGAGTCAGTGGCCGGTGAAGGTATTGGTGCATCTGTCTCTTCTTGTACTAAGTCATCTGCAGAAGCTGTAACTACAGCGGTGTTCTCTTCCTCTTTAGTCAGCATCATTGTCCCTTCCTCAGACTCTCCTTTCTCCACCTCCACAGTAACAAGTTCCTCATTCTCCACCTCTATTTTATCCTCCTCTGGGGCGTTCCCCTCGTCCCCTTCAGTTGGAGGCTCTGATCCCAGCCCTGTTTTATCTTCCACTGGATCTTGTTTTTGCTCTGCCACAGCTTCCCCTTCCTCCACATCATCTATTTCTAACTCTAAACCCTCCACTTTTTCAGAAGCAGCTTCCTTAACCTTATCTACTATCTCCTTTATCTTCTCTACAGCTGCTTCCTTTGCTGCATCTTCTTCCCCTACTCCCGTTTCCTCGACACATTTAGATTCCTCCTCTCCCTTTTGCTTTTCTTCCTGGATTTGTTTACGGCTTCTTTTGGATTTTCCTTTAGGTGTGTCAGTGGTAGAAACCCTCCCACGTCTCAGTGTTCTGGTTGTCACTGCTGGTTCTTCTTCACTGTTTTCTGCTTCTTGTTCATCCACCTGCTTTCTGCCTCTTGCCGATTTGTGTCTTGGTGTAGCTGTGCTTGCTTTTGCTTTACGTCTCAGAGCCCTGGTTTCAACAGCCGGTGCCTCTTCCTCTTCTGAGCTCATTGCCTCATCGACCTCAACTAGTGGAAGGTTCCCTTCAGCATCATCTCCTACTGGAATGTCTGCCTCGCTATCTGCACATATCTCAGAAACTTCACACTGTTTCTCCTCCTTTGTCAAAGGTATAACGTCCTCTGCTGCTTCCTTTGCCTTTGGAACTGAACCTTCTTGCACAACAGTTAGTTCCTCGGTTGTTATCTCTTCTTCCGTTTTGTCAACAGTCCCTTCTTGTTCCACCTGGTGGTGTTCCTCCATCTGTTTGTCTGCTGCTTGTTCATCTGTATTCTCTTCACCAGCAGAAGCTTCTGCAGGGGGCTCTTCAATCTCATTCTCAGGGACATCCGTTTTATTCTGCATCACTGGTGTTTCTACCTCCTCACCATTTTGTTCTTTCTCAGATTCACCGGTTACTATTTCATCCTCATATTCCTTTGTTAGAGCAGTCCCTGCTGTATCCGGAAGCTCTGTGTCTTCCACCCCTGGCTCCTGTTGTTTCTCTATTGTCTCTTCATCTTCTAGTTGTTGCTTTTCTTCAGATAATTCTTCCACCGTGACGGCATCCTCTTCTATGGAGGTTTGTTCTTCTTCTTGTGCTTCTCCCTCAGCTACATCCGACTCCTCCACTACCTGGGTTGTAGAAATGTCTTCCTCCTCCGCCGCTTCATCAACCTCTTTCTCTAATTCTTCAGATACCTTTTGACTGCGTCGGGTATATTTATGTGTGGGTGGAGGGGTGTTCCTAATAGTTCTTCCTCTCAAAATGATCCCTGCATCCTGGGCTGCAGTTCCCTGCTTTACCCCCTCTTCTTGCTTGCTGTGACGCGTAGATCTCCGTCTGGGGGTTACACTCTGTACAGTTGTCACAGCCTTTACACTGGCTCTTCCTGGTTTTCCAGCTTCACCATTCTCTGATGTTGCACGTGTCGATAGACTTAGCTCTTGTGTTACTCTCTCATCAGTGACCCCAACTTGAGTTCCCTCTCCCGCTTTGTCCAGAGTTTCTGCTTCCTCCACAGCTTCTTCAGAGACCGCCAGCACTGCAGCGTCTTCCTTCTGACACTCTTCTTCAATTTCTGATGCCACGTTCTCAACCGTTATTTGTGAGTCACAGGAGACGCTGTTCAGATTTTCGGGGGCATTATCTTCTACTTGCGGCTCCTCAGTCGTAGGTGCTAATGTAACATCATCTTCTCGTAGGTCTCGTAGGGCTAGGATATGCTCTCCTTGCTCTTCAGGAGCCACACTGGACATACCCTAAAAATAAACAAAACAAATTGAATCCTGAACAAGTTGCTGTACCGGTCTGTAGACAAACACGTGAAGAAGAATTTGCATATACACACCTCAGTCGTCACCAATTCAGAGACGCGCAGTTCTGTCTTCTGTTGCGCAGAAACTTGGTCCTTGCTGGGGGTTTCTGCTTCAATATCCTCAATTCTAAAAAGATTAGATACCACTTGTTAATTTCAACAATCTGCTGCTTTCCTCATCATTTAATTTGCAGTTGATGGCAGCCTTTTCAGCCGAGCATGTTGGGTCGAGGACTCTTGTAAGCAACCGCCTTTTGTACAACAAATAAAGGCTTGAAATTCACCAGAGGGGTTTGTACTGACGTCTTTCATATTGTAGAACAAAACGTTAAAATCTCCTCAGTTAACTTAGCATCTAACTAAAAACCCATTTACTTTGAGACGAGCAAACCGGAAGACCAAAAAATGCAAACTAACATCCTGTTTTTAGGACTCATTCCTGCAGCACTGTGTGACGGCAACTGTGGTCCCACACTACTTCAAGACGCCTATTGTTTGGTGGAAAAATTACAAGTTGTGTTACGTTATGAACTGAGATCGTCAGGTTGACGCGGGCGTATGAGCCTAAACGGCTTTAGCTAATTATCAGTTATTGTTGTCATGTTTCACTCTTGATGTGCCGAGCTGTTTCAGAGTGATGGTGTTATTAACAACAACTCCTATAGATCTATATTCACCTTCATCCAGTCTGTTTGCAATTGTCACTGCTGCACATACATGAAGTATGTCTAGCATCTAAGGGAGCCAAAGGAGCCAAAGAACTGCCACGTTGCACTGGTTGTTGCACTTGAACATTTAAAATGCAATTGATTCTTTTTTTTTTCTCACAAAAAAGAGAGAGAACTATTTTCAATAAAGTCCTAACGATACCCATCCCTAGTGACATGGATTTATTCATACAGACCTGATGACTTTGTCTGACTTGTCCTCTCCAATCTTTTCTCCCATCTTCCTTCGTTTCGAGCCGCTACTCCGACCCCGGGCCGTGAGGGGCACCTCGGCCTCTGAAATCGTTACGATTGTAACAACGTCACTACATTATCACATTTAAACCATACAAACGTTAATATATACAACCTAAAGACCCTTTCACGCAAAGACTCCGACGTAAAAAAAAATGAAAGAAAAAATGATGCTCACCTTTGGTAGCGCTCAGTAGCGTCACTTCCTCCTACAAAATCACAATGACCGGGGATTATTTTTGTCTAATTTGTAGAAATGTTTGTTTCTCAAATACACGATCTGCAAATTGGAAGAAATAACAACGCACCACAATTTCCACCGTGCATTCCATAGAGCCGGCCTGTTTTATTTGAGCGGCGATCGCCTCCATCACCACGTCCTCTTCCGTCCTTTCAGTAATCACGAGTGACTCCTCGGTGAATGACAGACTCTTGGATACTGCTGAGGAACAAGGTAAGACAAGTAGAAAAAAGACATTTTGTCAAACTATTTTGCAGCACATTCTTTACTGATGACACAATGTTTATGGTGTCAAATCTTCTGGGATATCCCAGAGGGATTTTAATGGTCTAGCTCTACAATTCAGATTCTGTTCTTTTTTTTTTACCACTCTGGTGCATGGCCTGGATCTTTCTGGCGATGTTGGTCCTCTGGTTGGGCCCACCTATGCTCTCCACCTCCCACAGCAGGTCTGTGTCTCCTGGGTACTGACACAGGTATTTCTCACACACTAGGGAACAGAGAGGAGCGTATTTAACTTACAGTAATGTACCGTTAGTGCCTCTATACACCAGCCCAGACACAGCCGACTGTAAGAAAGCAGATTCAGAGTCTACACATCAATAAGGTGGACTTGCTGCAGGGTGGACTCATGTACCTTTATACATGAATTTTGCTATGGGGTACCTCAACCCCAGACAGTCCTCTTTGAAACTGAGCACAAAGTCCTCCAGCATCTGGAGGCCGAAGCCTTTACCACGCTGACATTTTCTGACGAAGATGGAGTCCATCACGGGGAGCTGATAGCTTCTGGTTGAAAAAGAACTGCTAAAGCTGCCTGCAGGAGAAACAAAAAAGCACAGCCATGAGGAATGAACCAACACGTGGACTAAACCAGGTCTTGTACCGATGCAAAGGAGCTGTAAGCAGATTACCGAACGTCACATAAATTACCTGAGGGTTTGACAGAGTAGAAGCCGACAGCTTCTCCATTATTCCAGAGGACTTTCGCGTTGTCTTTTTCTCCATGACAGAGGAAGGGGAGCTCCTCGGAGCTCATCTCCTTGGCTCGATAGACGACGCGATTGAGGATGTATAAAACGATTCTCTCTCCCACCGTCTCCACCTGTGGGACGGGTAGAAGAACGTGTCACACGTCATGAAAAACACATTTGGGTAGATGGAGCGCCTACCAACACACAACCTGTGAAAGAAGACAATCCAGTCCGAACCCCATCTGATATATTTGGGTGCACTAGACCTGAAATAACTGACGCTGGAATGGATGGCGCACAATATTCAGTAGAGCGTTGAAGTCCCTCGTACCTCCACAGCTCCGTCTCGAGCGGGGTCTGCCGTCTTGAGGATGTCGTCCACCGCCCACCAGCGATCCAGCAGGTACAGGGCCACGGCGGTGAACGGGTCGCTGGGAGAGAACAGGGCCAGGATCTTCTGTTTGTCGCCGGATCCATAGAGGGGGACGAAGCCCACGCTGGAGACGTCTATGGTGACCTGAGGACAGACGGACGTCCAATGACCTGACACGTACGGTTGTAAAGACAAGCACACTGGTCCAGTCAGAAGCGAGCCACAGCCCTGGTGTGGTGGGTTTTTACCTGGGTGGAGTCGGAGAGGGCGAGGTGTTCGGGGGAATCGGGGTTGCTGTAGAGGAGGTTGTTCATGTAGTTGTGGGCCAACCGCTCCAGCTCCGTCTGGCTGACGTCAGCCAGGAGGTCCACGGGGAACTTCATGCCTACGGGACAACAGAGAGAGCGGCGAGAGGCGAAGGTCACAGAGCAGATCTAGAAACCTTAAACTTACCTCTCAAACATTAGTCCAGCAGTGCATTTTGTATAGTTCTTCCCTTTTATATTGGAAATCGCACTTTAAAATGGAACAAATCTACGGCAGCAGTAAAGCGAGGAAGTTTAAAGTACAAAATTGGGTCCATTATATTTTCAGGACATGGCTTCTGTTTTTCTTGTTGCCAACAAATCCCCACAATAAGATCAACGTTCAAGATCAAATCAACGTCACTCAAACAGGAGGTCCTTGTTGAAGGCCTCGTTGGCCCTACGTGACATATCTAGTCTAGAAATGGGGACAATGGTTGGGCGTCTCTGGGGTTCAGAAGTGCTGACCTGCCTGACTCATTGATCCTTTATGAGTGAGGTTTGACCAAGTTCAAATCTATGGTCTCAACCATGACTCTTAAATATTAGTTTAACTTTACTATGTGTGTGTGTGTGTGTGTGTGTGTGTGTGTGTGTGTGTGTGTGTGTGTGTGTGCTGTCCGTGGTGCTGAAGCCCCGCTCTTTCATATCTCAACATTTCTTTGTCATCTCATTATTGCAAACGTTGAAGCTCTTTATGTTGATATGTACTTTACTTTTATACTGAAAGGAAATACTTGTTTGCAGAAATGCCTGCGGCGCTAAAAATAAAAGCCCGAACTGAACTGTAGAAAGCTCTTCCGATCCCAGCACATGCCTCCACACCAAACAGTAGTCCATTCAGTCTCTATGTAGGACAGACTTGAGCTCAACCCGTGGCAGCGGTAACCCGATCCACTCCAGCTGCCACAACCGGTCCCAGCTAATCCTCGCTGATCTCTTGTGAGACTAATAAACTGTGAAAGTTACTTCGCAAAGTGAGCTTAAGTTAGGATCAGAAGCCAACTTTAGTTTACCTGTACTATTTATTTAAAAGCATTACTATGTGGAGTGCACATGGCTAGCATGTCTAATCCAGTTGAGTTGAAGTCAATTAAGAACAAGTGTAACTATAGTTCCATAGAACCGAGAGAAACCTAGAACCTCCCGAGAGACAGGCTCAAAACTCAGAGTCTGTTTCAAACGAACAGCAAAACAAGTTGGTTTCTTTCAGTAGGACTAACACACAGGAAACGGGCATTGAACTGTTTTTCCATTGTCGTTTGAGTAGTAAGAAAGAAAAAGGTGATTGTTGTCAGCCGTTATGGTTACGCCACGCGGGACTACTGCTGGGCGGTATGACCAAAAATGTGTATCCCGGTATTTTTTAAGATTATATCGGTTTCACGGTATATCACTGTATTTTTTCTCGCGCGCGTTAACGCATTAGCTAATTAACGCTGACAATTATTTTAGCGCACGTTTAATTATTAAGCGGACATTTTTTAACAAGAGAACCGGCCGGCAGCTAGCGGTGACCAGCCATTTGTGTGGCGTGTCTTCCGTCTCTTCCTGCTTCCTTCACCTACATTCCCCCTGGGTCCTAAGCCCCTCCAAGTAAGTTGCTCGAGTTACCACCGGCGGCAACAAACAGTGGCTCCAAACTCGCAAAACGTCGGATTTTTTAAAACCAAAACAGTCGCAGTTCCGGAGACGGACTGCCAGCTAGTTCGCTTGTCCTTCTCCGGGTAGGAGATAGGAGATAGGAGATAGGACAGATAGGGTGGTTTTAAAGAAATTGTTTTTGTCTGCCACTGTAGTTCTCCTCCACGTTTGGCCCACAGGAGAAGTTTCAGTCGGTTGCAATCTGCAACCTCACCACTAGATGTTGCCAAAATCCCACAAACTGTCCCTTTAATTAATGCAATATGAATATATCGCAGATTACACCTATTATGTCCCACTGCTAACAAACACATGCTACAATAAATAGCGTGTAAAAAAGGCCAACAAACACTGAACCAAATGTAAACACTACACAAATGTAGCGTCCATTACCGCAGGGCGCCGTAGGATTACGTAAAACGAACAGGAGGTTGTAGCAGGAAGCAAACGGGGTTTACGACCGACACCTTCAGGGACTGCAGGGTGGAGCCGTTTGGAAGGAAGAGTCAAACGAGCTCATTCACGAGGCTTCGACAGCTGTCTGTTCAGAAAATACATGCATGGACACACGTTCCGTGTTTTGCTCAACTTTACTTTCACTCGCGGCAGTCGACGATTGCACAGCTCGCACGCCACAGCGGCGACGACTTGATGAGAGAGCGACCTGAAGGACCAGTTTCCTCAGGTGTTAAAACAAATCTCATCAGAGAGTGAACCCATTGATCTCTGTTACTCTACGCCTTAGTGTCAATGTGACGTCCGTGCACAAACAGAAACACACATGACGATGCAGGGAGTTTTGTACCCTCAGCGCACGACACATCCCGCATTGTTTCTCCCAACAGCACGCTCAGCACCCTGTGATGAGTCGATGTGCATTCGCACTAAAGCGAGCACGACGCGGCTGGACTTTTGTATCAGGCTTATAAATATAATCTTGTCTCGGGGACGGTTTGAACCCCATGACCCCGTGAGAAACAGGTCCTCCTGGGTGTGTTTTTTTTTGTTTATGCGATTCACTCTTTTTACAGTTGTGGACAATGGATGCGTTTCAACACGGACACACATCCATTATGCATGTCCCCTGTCCCGTCTTGTATCCCTCTCTGACGCACACACTGTCACTGAGCATCAGCAGCCGAGCAGAAAGTCCAGTCTGTGTTCTGTGAGAGAGAGAGAGAGAGAGAGAGAGAGAGAGAGAAAGACAGAGAGAGAGGGAGGGGGAGAGACAGAGACAGAGAGAGAGAGAGACAGAGAGAGAGACACACACAGAGACAGAGACAGAGAGAGAGAGAGACACAGAGAGAGAGACACACACAGAGACACAGAGATAAAGACAGAGAGAGAGAGAGAGCGAGAGAGAGAGAGAGACAGAGAAAGAGCGAGAGAGAAAGACAGAGCGAGAGAGAGAGACACAGAGACACAGAGAGAGAGAGAGAGAGAGAGAGACAGAGAGCCTGAGACACACAGAGAGAGAGAGACAGAGAGAGCAAGAGAGAGAGAGAGAGACAGAGAGCCTGAGACACACAGAGAGAGAGAGACAGAGAGAGCAAGAGAGAGAGAGAGAGACAGAGAGAGAGACACAGAGAGACACAGAGACAGAGAGACACAGAGAGAGAGAGACACAAAGACACAGAGAGAGAGACACACACAGAGAGAGAGAGAGACACAGAGACACAGAGAGAGAGACACAGAGACACAGAGAGAGAGACACAGAGACAGAGAGACACAGAGACAGAGAGACACAGAGAGACAGAGAGAGAGCGAGAGAGAGAGACACAGAGAGAGAGACACAGAGAGACACAGAGACAGACACAGAGAGAGAGACACAGAGAGAGAGACACAGAGAGAGAGACACAGAGACACAGAGAGAGAGAGAGAGAGAGAGAGAGAGAGAGAAAACAACCCTGGCTGCTGACTGAGTGTTTGGTGAGATCAGGCCCAGAGTTCCCTCAGGCTAGGGAGTAGAGAATACCACAAAATGCACTCATTAACCAGAACCTCTCTCTTGCTTTCTCTTAATAGACAGCTCTACTTTGGGCACCGGGCCTCTCAAGGTGTGTTAACCTAGTGTACGGCCGGGCCGCGTTTGTGTCAACGCCTGCTGAAAGTATCGCATCACGTTAAAATCTACGTTTGAGCCAAATAACTGTGCAAACAACTGCTGACAATGTATTGAGGACATAAAACGTTGTCCCGCATCTGGACAGATGTGCAAAAACAAGAACACTTGCCTAATGAGAGGACCACTGGAGCAAAGAAGGGGGGGAGGTTGAGGTCTTCATTTCAGCGATAACACAGATCTTCTCATCTTCTCCAGGGAGGAGAAGATGTAGGATCATGACTGTACTGTTTTTGAGCTCTTATAACTTGTACTTGACCTACAACAGTGAGAGCTGATCTTCACACAATAAAGGCTTACAGAGCAGTTTGACCTTTAACCTGCCGGGGTCTTTAATTAACATCCTTAAGAGCAACAAATGACACTTTCTACTGAGAAAAAAAAAAAAAAAAAATTATATTTTGACAAAAAACACACACACACACACACACACACACACACACACACACTGCTGAACAAGTAGCGCTGCTGCTGCTGCTGCTGCTGCACGCGACAACGCTGAGTGCGCACTTTTTTTTTTTTTTAAAACAAGACCAAAAAAAAACCAAAACAAGTGAAACACGTCTTTCAGAAACTATATGTAAAACCGCGCGAAAGTTTAAAAAAAAAGGGTACATAGAGTTCCTAAAGTGTCGGAGGGAGGGAGGGGAGGGGAGGAGGGGGGGTTTAGTGGGCGTGTGCGGGCGCGCGCTCAGCGGACGCGCTGCAAAGTGTCCCAGCAGCAGACGGGCACACGAGAGTAATATAAAACAAACTTTCCGACAGAAAACTCACCGCTTACCGTAGTAGCTCGAGCAGGTCTGCTGCGTTTACTATCACTGTTCACAGTTAACGTCACGTGAACGATTTAAAAGAAGTTTTGAGGTCTCACCCCCCCCCCCCCCCACACACACACACACACACACACACGCACACACACACACGCACGCACACAAATACTACGCAGGGAATTTTAGCCCTAAACTATGAGAAAACAAAGAATGTTCTGTACGTGTTACCGTAGAGCTTAAAGAGACAGTGTTGCGTTCAAGGAGCCGCGGGGGAGTCGGCTGTAAAGCAGATAGCATCGCGGTCGGACAGGATGAATTCAGAACATTTTGTCCCCGATACAAAAAAAAAAGAAGTGTTTTGAGCTTTCGTCTCCAATCTAAACCAGCCGCATTTAGTGGCGACTTCCATCGTTGTTTGCGTGTTCACAATGACGCCGCGGAGCCCCTTGCACGCACTCGCGATAGTCTGCGTTTAATACCTGCCCGGGGTAACACTCCAGCGAGATGCCGCGGCACGTCCTCCTTTCTTGTCTCCTAATTCCAAAAGTGCTTCCAAAGAACAAAACCGGGCACGCGCGCACACAAACGGAACCGAGCCGAGAACGAACCGCGCGCACTCACCTGCACGCTTTCACTGGGAGGCGTTGTCTTTCCTTTAAAACAAAAACAAAAAAACTCCCCACTGTTCAATTTAAATTTCTGTAAACACGCTCCGGGGTTACTTGCGTTGTTATGGTGGGACGTTCCAAGTGCGCATGCTCGGCTCGGGCCGCCAATCCCGCGTGCAGCTGCTTTATATAACGACACAATAATAATCCAACCTGACCCCGTAATCCTAAAGTCACCGGCAGCGTCCCACGGTGACGTCATCACACCGGCGTCGTTAAAAGTTGCACGAACGTTTTATATCGTTTTATATCGTGGTGACCTCGTTACACGCTAGTTTCAAACCCACATAGGTTCATTTCAACTGCTGCAGGAGATCCGAAAATGTATAAAGTTGCCAAATATGATCGAATATTTGGTATAAAATGATGCACGGTGCATGCATGAACTCTGAGTTTAATATTGCATTCCTTGTAGACATTTTGAAGGGTATAAATACACGTGTGAAGCTGTCATAAAGAGCGGGGCAAATCAAGAATAAAAGCATTTTACTTTATGATTTGACTTCTTTTTGATTTTCAAGCAAATTCTCTTTTACCAGTAAAAGTACAAAGACATCGTCAGAATGTATACTATCAAAAGTTAAGTACTGATTTGCTCCTGTATTACTAGTGCGTAAACATGCAAGACACATTTTAATAATATTGGTGAAAGTGGAGCTAATTTAAGCCTTTGAGCAAATCTGTAACAATACGCCCTATTTCATAAATCACTTAAGTAAATGTACAGAGTTCGATTCCACAGGTGCAGTGATTTTGATGCAGCTTTATTTTATTATAGCTTCATTATAAGTGAAACGTTTTGATAATAACAAGCCTTTCATCATCTCCTTCTAATCTGACCTCATTGCTCATCGTCAAAGTAAACTGCACTGCCACTACTGTTTGACCACAGAGCACCTTAAACCGGTTCCTATTGGCTATATATAAATATATATATAACAAATAATTATGTATAAATTGATGCACGAGGACAAGATTGACGAACTAGGGAGCCTTAAGAAGAGGATGACCCGCACCCTTACAAAAGAAAGACGCTTCAATCCAAAGAAACCAGTTCTGTTTCACTTCAGGAGAAACCACCTCCATCCTTCCAAGGACCGAGGGCGTGACTTCAGCAGACTAGGCACCAATCTGAAGAACTTTGAAAAACAAAGCAACAACTGTGAACCTAGAAGGGGCTGGAGACTCGTGACGCGGTACAGCAGTCAGACCTGAAGTCTCGTCTTAGGGCCCCCGTTCAAGGATAACCGAGTTATCCGGATCAGAATGTGGACTATTTGACACGAAGCTTCTTGAACTGGTGTCAGAAAACACAAGGAGTCTCTGGGGTCAAGATGAGAGAGAGAGAGACGGACGGCCGAGACGAGCTCAGCTGCTTATTCGACAGGTTTAGTTCGCGGCTCTCGAAATGTCTCACACCCGGACGTCCACACTGCATCGTTGTTATGCATTGAATATGATGTAAAATATCCGTAAAAAATGTCCTTTAGTCAGGAGTTGTCCAATGGTAGAAAAGGAGTCCCTGAAGGAAAAAGGTTGGAAACCACGTAGCATTAGACAATACCCCCATTTGCATATTTAAACATAACATTTCAGAAAACTTGTGACACAAAAAGTAATTGTCTTAATGTCGGTAATCAACTGGGGAAGTTTCATGGTGTTATCTATTAGTTAATTTTTTTTTTTACCCTATTCACCTGTAGTCCTGGCTTTATCCAATGTTCACATTTCTGTTCTGTAAATGTGTGCAAATCAGCGCCAATTGGACGTCACAATGCACAGAGCCAGCTCCACAAAGACATGGTTTTACCAGTTTGGATTTACAGGAGAAGCGACTCTGACAGTGACATAAACTGAAACATGCAAAGGGATGTATTTCTTATTCTATGGGATATCATTAATAATGATCTTAAATTGATTCAAGATGGGTATAGTGACCGTACAGTCGCACAATGCTGCAGACCCAGGCAGTACTGCTGGGGCCCGCTGGAGGGGAACGGGAGGCGCAAGGAGAACCAGAACCAGGACCAGGACCAGGGGCAGACTGTCAGACCCTGATACCGTAAAAAATGAGAGGTTCTCAAAAAGGAGTCCGGTGCTCCGAAAACACAACCGCTTTTGTCTACAAGGGGGCCGGCAAAATGTAAAGAAATATATGAATTAACTATAAAAAAAACAGTGTTTCATACTGAAATTGAGCCTTCGTGATACCTTGATGAAGGAAGGTTGATGGCCGTCAAGCCCCTTCAGTCCTCCCCAGTCAAAGTGGATCAACGGCCAAAAAAAAGTGGCTGGATATCTATACATACTCGACTGAATCAGCAGGTACCGTTGTCTATTAATAATCAACCTGTTGAAAGCCAACTGTTTGATCAAGGCTCGCTGAGATTTAGTCTAATGCTAGGCTAGCTTTCTATCATATCTATGTCATAAATACCACCTGCGTCATTGACCACAGTGGATCATTTACCGCTGATTATTTTATGATTTACTGAGAGTTAAAAGAAGACGTTCACGTCTATGATACGTTAACATGGCACTCAATCATTTACAGATGTTGAGTTGGTAATACATATTTCCATTTCAATTACTTCCACTCCACTAGTTGGACTAGTTCAGATACACAGTTAACAGTAAGACGTCCTGTATGTGGACTAGTTCAGATAGACAGCTAACAGAAAGACGTCCTGTATGTGGACTAGTTCAGATAGACAGTTAACAGTAAGACGTCCTGTATGTGGACTAGTTCAGATAGACAGCTAACAGAAAGACGTCCTGTATGTGGACTAGTTCAGATAGACAGTTAACAGTAAGACGTCCTGTATGTGGACTAGTTCAGATAGACAGCTAACAGAAAGACGTCCTGTATGTGGACTAGTTCAGATAGACAGTTAACAGTAAGACGTCCTGTATGTGGACTAGTTCAGATAGACAGTTAACAGTAAGACGTCCTGTATGTGGACTAGTTCAGATAGACAGCTAACAGTAAGACGTCCTGTATGTGGACTAGTTCAGATAGACAGCTAACAGTAAGACGTCCTGTATGTGGACTAGTTCAGATAGACAGCTAACAGTAAGACGTCCTGTATGTGGACTAGTTCAGATACACAGTTAACAGAAAGACGTCCTGTATGTGGACTAGT
>NW_027176975.1:2133371-2188371 GCF_023349555.1 Cebidichthys violaceus | reverse complement strand
GCTACGCAACCGCCACCCGCTGCTGCTGCTGCCCTTTGTGTTGCGCTACCTTCGTTTAAACAACGACCTGATCCCATTTTAGACTGGAAAAATAAACAAAAAATTGGGAGAAGAGGAATCCCGAAGGAGCCATTCACCTGGCCGATAACTCGGAACACGAGACATCCAAAGCTGCCCCCCCCCCCACCCTCCGGAATCACGTCCTCCATCTCTGTAATCGTAGCGAAGAGTAACAAGAGGCCGCTCTGTCCTCCCTCTTTCTCCGGGCTTTTGTGCTTGAATTTCTTAAGAGCACCGCGAGCTTGTTAATGCGGCGGTCCGTGCCAGGTGAGATGCGGGGGGGGGGGGGGGGGGCAGTGTTCTATTTTATCCTGACAGACTGAGGAATGGGAGTCGGTGCTTTTTTCGGGCACCCTGAGTCACGGCGGCTCGTAAGCTCCCACCTCGTGCTCATTTCATCTACTTTACATCAAACGTCGGCGTGCGTCGATCCCGTTTAGTCATCAGTACCGGGAGCCAAGTGCGGAGGCCGGCCAGGGAGCCAAATTAAAAACACCACTCTCTCCAGATGGATGCACTTAGGGCGTGGCGCAGCTAGAACCACCAGGATCAGTATGGAGCCCATTAAACTAGCCCCATTAAATCAGTTGAAGGTACCCCTGCGGAGTTTTCGTCTTCATGCCGAAACAGAACCTAAGAAAACCTTTGCAAAGCGTCGTTATTATTTGTGGATAAAAAGCCGTTGACATGCGTGCGGTGGACACAATAACAGAAACACCTGTGTGTGAATTGAGCCCCAGAGGAATGTCTGTTTTCTGACTAACCCGGTCAATTTAAATCACGGTATTTTGTTAAATGTGCTAGAAGCTAGAAGCTAACAGCGCAAGCGATGGCAACAGCGCCGACAGAGCGAACGACTCAGAAGTGGAAAGTTGAGGACGGCGGTCCGACCATCGCGTCAGCCAGTAATGAGACAGAGCTCGTTCAGCCCGTTAAGAAGCAACATACTTTTATTAAGGAATACATAAACCGTCAGAAATCACAACCTGTCCTTTTTTCATGACAAAAAAAAAGAACATTTCATTTAGCAGAATACATGAAAGCAGCACGAGTCTTTGGTATTTCTACTCTCAATATATAAAAGCAGTCTCTGGAGTCATATTCGAGATCAACACGGACGCTGTTATTCGGACGTGAGGTCAAGTAGCAGCTTGCGTTTAGGACGGAGTTTCCCTCAAATAACCTTCTTTTTGACAAAGGCACTTTTTAAAGGCTGAGTAAATGCCCAAAGATTAGAACGAATGAAATGATGTGGAAAGGCAGCTAGGTGTCATTGCATCAATGTTGAGGAGGCGGAAAGACAATTTGAAACTCTTAGCAATATCGCATTGAGAATTCGTTAACAGTCGAGCAATCAAGATTTAGTCAAACGTCCCATTTGAATAGAAGTTGAAGAAGTCATTCTGTCGGATCGTTGACGTATAGTGTTAGGTACTAAAGCAAAGCATGCTGGCTTGAGAAATCTGAAACGGCAAAGTAAGTAGAAGCCATCAGAGAAATGAAATAGGTAGTAGAGGCTAACGGAACGAAAACACCAGCCCAGTCCTCAGGAGAAACGTTTTGTTCTATACCTTTTCTGCAAACCACGGGGTGCGTTGAACACCAACGTTTCTGGACCAAACATATGTTCCCGTAAACACCTCATATATCAGCATGCTACGTGATTAACGTTGTGAAGTGGTTGGTTAGGTTTAAGCAACGACATTACTTTGGTCAAGGTTCACGGCCGCCACGGTTAGTCGGCGCAAACGATGACGTCGACGCCGAAAAATGCGTTAATTCGGCAAATTTCGTTTGCTAAATACACTTGTGAAGCCATGAAGTCGGAAAATGAATCGCTTAAGATTAACAGACTAATCGGTAAAATAGGTAATTAATGGATTAGATTAGTTGTTAGTCGCAGCGCTGTGCCGACATGTTGTCCTGGCGACTGGGCAGAAGGTAGTAGAGTCCAATAGAAGGAAAACCCTGCATCTCAAAAACTGCGCTTCAGTACAATGATTGAGTAAATGTTCTCTGATGTCATTTTGCACCTTTGCCGAAACAACTTATATATATATAATAAATACTAGACCCGCTCTCGGCCCCTTTCTTCTTCCTTTTCAATATCATGTTTGCACATACTTTCGTTTCTCCATCAGCTTCTCCTCCAAACACTTGATGAGGATCGGGTCCACTTTGGGGTCGAACTTGTTGGCGAACCAGTGGCCGTAGTTGAGCAGCCAGCGGAGCTCGGCCGCGCCGTAGATGCAAACGCTCCGCATGTGTGCGCCCGTGCACGCCGGGTAGAGTTTCCCCTCTAAATAGTTCCATTTGACGAGCCGCGTCTTACTCCTCAGGTCGGTGACGTCGGCCTCCGACCGGGGAATGTGTCCGGGCACCCCGGGGACCCTGACGAGGGTGGCCCAGAAGTGTTCGTCCGGTGAGTATGTGTCGGCGGACCACGCCAGAAAGTCCTTCGCCACCGGGCTGCCGCTGACGTGGTGGACGAAATCGCGCGACAGGACGAAATACGCGCTCCCGATGAACATCTGGATGCCGTGCGGGGGGACCTCTTTGACCGCCGCGGTCTTGACGGGAATGCGGCGGTACTCGTAAGGCACGTTCTTCAGCTCGTGCCGGAAGCCGAAGCGCTTTTTCTTGAGTTCGCTGGGCCGGCTGGACTCCAGCATGTTGCTGCCGTTCAGCCGCTTCAGCTCCGCGACCAGCTCGTGGTTTGACTTGAGAGGGAAGTCCTGGCCACACAGGTTGATGACGTACCTCCACTTGACCTCTGACCTCATCAGGTCGGCGAGGCAGTTCAGGTCGGCGTTGAGCCTGCTGATGTGCGCGTACTCTACCGACTCCAATTTCGAGGCGATAAACACGTTCGGAGCACACCGGGCCAGGTTCTGCACGGCCTTTATGAACGCCGGGGAGGACTTCTGATCGTAGTGGATGCAGTAGACGTTGTGAGGCGCGTAGATGGCGTGAAGGATGCGCTCCACCATGGGCGCGTTCTTGTGCACCACCAGGGAGTAGGCCAACGGGAAGCCCCGCTCCGCCGCCGACACCGGGACTTCATCGTAACCCCTCGTCCTGACGAACGTCCGACAGTCCGAGGTCAAGGTCACCGTGCTGTCGTCGTCCGCGTCGACGACGGCCTTCCGCTTGATGGCGAGAGCCTTGCCGATCTCCACCGGGTCCAGCTCGTAGACGGCGGTGCAGTTGATGTCGTAGCTTTGCTTGTGGAGTGCGGAGAGGCCGGCCGTGATGCCGTAGGGCTCGATGTAGACGCCGTCCCTCACCGTCACTTTGATGTGGACCAGCTTGAGCAGACAGACCGCCAGCAGAGACAGAGAAAACAGGAAGCACCTGTGTCTCGATCTATGGGTGTAGTTGGCACATCTTATTTTCATTCTGGAAACAAAAGGGGACAAAAACAGAAAGAAGGGAAAACAATGAAGGCATTGTACTACTGTAATACACGTTTAGTCATCTGTCCATCTTTTTGTTTGACTTTCTTTGAGCAGTTAAATCATTTGGGATGATCAGCACACAGCTATGAATAATTCAGGAACATATCCGCTTCACGTCTGACACGCAACACGTTACGTTCATGCTCTGCAGAAGCTGCTTCTTATTGTTCCAACTTACCTCGCTCTCTGAAGTTGTCGTTGAGCGGCTCTCGTGCCATGAAAAACTTCCTCACGCAGTTCCGCACGAGGACTTGTAATACATCTTTTTAAAAAAAAAAAGAAGAAGAAGAAGAAAAATTAAGTGTGAGGGTAAAAAAAAAAAAAAAAAAAAAAAAGCGACACGGGGCTGCTGTTGAATGTGTCCGCGTTAACCCACCGGACAGGCTGAATGTAACCGGTCCGCTTTTCTCTCTCCGGGAGGAATCACACGATGAGGCGCATTCTGTGCCGGACAGCCCGCTTGTCCCCCCCCCCCACCCCCCCTCCTCCTCCTCCTCCCCGAGACACTCCGGTAACGTCGCCTTTATTACGGTGACACTGATTATCGCGCTCGAGGGAGCGGACGACTTACCCCACACGCCACCAATGTCAGTCTGCTACAGTCCGGGGCTCCATCGCGGACTGTTCGGAGGAGGAGTGGCGCCGGGGGGGGGGGGAGTCATATACTGGTTGTCCTGTAGATCTCCTTCTGTCTCTGCTGGGGCAGCATTCAACACGTTTTAGTTTGTTTGTTTTTGTTGTTTTGTTTTGGAGGAGGGACCACTTTACACGGTGCACGTGCCTATGAATTAATCTATAAATAAAACCCCTTCATGGTTCAGGGTTCCTGTTCGTTTCCCGCCCCGTGTTCTCTGAGAATAAAGTTTTTAAAGTTGTGATATTATTGATTGAATATCATCGTGAGAATAAAGCCCCAATAAAGATCTTTAATCTCACATAAGTGAAGCATCCTGAGTCATTATTTCCACAGCGGTGGATCCTCATTACAGCTCCGCCCTTTGTGTTCCTCTCTAATTTGAGTCTTTTAGAAATCCCAAATGGTTGCTAGGGACGACCCATTCGTCGTCGGACTAATGAGTCGTCCCTAGCAACCCGAGGCATCCCTCCCAACATCCAGACCTGCAGTCACACACCACACCAGACACACTTCATCAACAAGGGTTCTCTTTATTAACAACGGGCTCAGATACACTCAAACCGAAACAGTTGAGGACGGGATGATTACAAGACGTCGGCGCTCCAGTCCTCGCACCCTGAACAGTCCGTCTCCAGGAGCTTCTCCCAGTGACGCTCCATCACAGCATTTGGCAGCAGCTCCTCGTCGTCCACCAGATGGATGGTCTTGATTCTCATCAGACGTCTCAGGCTGGCTGCCTCTGCACAGTTCAAAAACCACAAACATGTGAAGTCCCCACAGTTCACCTTTAAAAGGGACAGTGTGTGAGTGTTTTCAGGGGCAGGGTCACAAGCACCTGAACACCCGGGTCTCGTTTCATACCAGGTTTTCAGGGAACACGTCCCTCTCTTCAGGTAAAGGCTCTGTCTGGAGCCGCTCCCTACCTAGTTTTTCTAGGCTAAGGAACTACGTAACGGTTCTTTGTTTTGCGACTACACGCTGATTAAAGCAGCAATAAATATTATAATCAATAGCTGCCAATAACCCCCCCCCCCAAATGTTCCACACTGTCCCTTTAATGAGGCTGTTTTTGAAACAGCACTGAGAGAAACTCCAGGTGGGAGACGTACAATTAATTATTGACACAGAAAAAAAAGCCTTCGCTTCAGTGGCCGCCGCCTCTTTACTGCTCTGAAGGAAATGTCACAGGCAGGATGTGAGTGGAAGTGGGGCCATTGGGAGGGAGGGAGGGGGGGGGGGGGGGTTAGGCTATGTCATGTAGACGTGAAACAACAGACCTGTGGTCAGCTCCTCCGGTTGGACGTCCACCTCTTGGTCTCCCTCGGCGCGCAGCAGGTGGTGAGACAGAGGCTTGTTGGCAAACGTCACCTGAGAGCAAACAGGGGGGGGGGGGGGGGTCGTCACAAACACCATTCATCACCGCGGACATGTCTGTTTGTAAGCGATGACTTATATATAAGAGAGGATCATGGTGTCCTAGGGGGGGACATGTGAACCCTGAGGGGGCTATCAGATGTCTTTCAACAGGCCTCCGTAGAGCCACGCTGTATTTCCATTTTTGGAAGAGGAAGAGGAAGAGGAGGAGTGAGTGTGTGCTGGTGCACGGCTCCACGGTGAACACTCAATAATTCACAGCCTAATGCTGAGAGTCTCGCCCCGTCTCCACAGGCAGGAAACAGCAGCCGCATGAACCTTGATCCAGTAGGAAGGAAGACGGTCCGACTGTCGCAGAGTGTGTGTTCACGACAATGGAGGGACGCCCGGGGCAACAGTGTGGCTCATTAATGTGTGTCAGTAGTTTTGGGATAACAGTAGAGTTCTAGGGCCCAGAGGAAGAATCAGGCTTTGGGCGGTTTGTCTGGAGCCTCCGTGTGAAGTATGCATGTCCTCTGCGTGCTTGGCGTGATTGGCGACTTGCCCCGTCTCATTTTGAAGCGTCTGCCTGATGAAGAGCCAACAAACAGAGCGCAGTGTGTCGTGCGAGGCGAAGAGGCGGCCGGCGTCTAACCTTGTCCCAGGCGTACGTGGAGCTGACGGGGATGTTGTTGCCGAGGATGGACTCCAGCCAGCGCTCCGGGGCCCGGTGCGTCTTGCCTTTGCCGTCCTTTATGGAGCCGTCTCTCTGAACGTGAGCGAGGTGCTGCAGACCCTGTGGACGCAAGAGAAGAAGAGCATAGCAGCAAACAACCCGTTTCTATTTAAAGAACCCGAGGACAGTGTGTTGTAATCAGAGCTTCTCTTTGCTTTGCTGTCGTAGCTGGTGAGCGTGACAGGTGAGCGTGAGCGTGACAGGTGGGCGTGACAGGTGAGCGTGAGCGTGACAGGTGGGCGTGACAGGTGAGCGTGACAGGTGAGCGTGAGCGTGACAGGTGGGCGTGACAGGTGAGCGTGAGCGTGACAGGTGGGCGTGACAGGTGGGCGTGAGCGTGACAGGTGGGCGTGACAGGTGGGCGTGAGCGTGACAGGTGGGCGTGACAGGTGAGCGTGAGCGTGACAGGTGGGCGTGACAGGTGGGCGTGAGCGTGACAGGTGGGCGTGACAGGTGAGCGTGAGCGTGACAGGTGGGCGTGACAGGTGAGCGTGACAGGTGGGCGTGACAGGTGAGCGTGACAGGTGGGCGTGACAGGTGGGCGTGACAGGTGGGTGTGACAGGTGAGCGTGACAGGTGGGCGTGACAGGTGAGCGTGCACGTGAGCGTGACAGGTGAGCGTGACAGGTGGGCGTGAGCGTGCACGTGAGCGTGACAGGTGGGCGTGACAGGTGAGCGTGACAGGTGGGCGTGACAGGTGAGCGTGAGCGTGACAGGTGGGCGTGACAGGTGAGCGTGACAGGTGGGCGTGAGCGTGACAGGTGGGCGTGACAGGTGAGCGTGACAGGTGGGCGTGACAGGTGGGTGTGACAGGTGAGCGTGACAGGTGGGCGTGACAGGTGAGCGTGCACGTGAGCGTGACAGGTGAGCGTGACAGGTGGGCGTGAGCGTGACAGGTGGGCGTGACAGGTGAGCGTGCACGTGAGCGTGACAGGTGAGCGTGACAGGTGAGCGTGACAGGTGAGTGTGACAGGTGGGCGTGAGCGTGACAGGTGAGCGTGACAGGTGGGCGTGACAGGTGAGTGTGCACGTGAGCGTGACAGGTGAGCGTGACAGGTGGGCGTGACAGGTGAGCGTGACAGGTGGGCGTGACAGGTGAGCGTGACAGGTGGGCGTGACAGGTGGGCGTGACAGGTGAGCGTGACAGGTGGGCGTGACAGGTGGGCGTGACAGGTGAGCGTGACAGGTGAGCGTGACAGGTGAGCGTGACAGGTGAGCGTGACAGGTGAGCGTGACAGGTGGGCGTGACAGGTGGGCGTGACAGGTGAGCGTGACAGGTGAGCGTGACAGGTGAGCGTGACAGGTGGGGTTCGATGAGACGAGCTCCGCCTCACCCTCAGCAGCAGCTGTAGAGCGGCTCCAGGCGGCACGACGCCGCTCTGCACGAGCTCAGAGAGCTGTGGCCTGTCGTCCTCATCTTGCGTCTGGATCAGCGCGTTGTTTCCTTTCATCTGAAAGCTGACGCGGCTCGAAGCGTTTCCCGGTCGCGCGCCGGTCGGCAGAGGAGCTGGAGGCCCGGCGGCGTTTTTCGGAGGCCTCGATCTCACCGCGCTGGTCTGCGTCACCGGTCTGCGGCGTCCCCGGCGGATTCGCTCACGGCGGCGTGCTTCCCGACGCGGCGTGGAAAGGTCGGCCTTCGCGGCGACGTACGCGTCCACCAAGCGCGCCTGCTCCTGCAGGAGCTCCACCACGGTCCTCTGACGCGAGGCGAGGGACGCCAGACGACTTTTCAGGACGTGTCGCCGAAGGCCGTCGGGCGCTCTCCTGCACACGGAGAAACAAACGGCGCCGATGTTAAGCCGTGTTCTGGTAATTATTTCTTCCCCTTCTATCGTTTTTCCGGGTCGTGGCGCGACATCTTTCGCCGCCGGCTCGCGAAGCTTTCACCTCGAGTCAACGATGAAACTGACCGGCATCTTTGGGTCAGGTCGTCCTTCTCCAGTTTCTGTTTGGTGAGCGCCTCGATCAGCACCTTCTGGATCTGTGCGAGAGCGCCGTGACATCGGCCTGAAAGAACAAGGTACAACGAATCAGACATCTGTCCTGTGCTCTGCTCGAAACCAAGCCGACAGAGAATTTAAAACCTCATCTCATTTGCATAACCAGCTGGACATGCTCTGATCCTTTTGGCGCATTACGGCGCCTGCTTCTCTTTTGTGTGCCCTTCAAACACATGAATATGTAAATTGGCGATCGGCGCTTCCTCTACCTGCTTCCTCCAGACCGGTCAGAGGCCACGCGGAGATTTCCGTCTGTTTCCTCCTCACCTCCTCCAAAACCACCGTCAAGGCCTCTGAGTGACGCTGCAAGAGAAGGACGGTGATTAAAACCTGAGCCGTAAAATAAAAAAACGCTTGAGTCTCGAGTCTCGAGTGCAACCGGCTCTCACATCGTTGGCGGCGGACTCTTTCCTCCCCGGCTGAACGTCTCGGTCTCCGTCGCCCGGGTCTCCGGATCCCACGTTCGCTGCCTCTGAAGACGCGTCACCTGAAAGAGTCAAACAACAAATCGTCACTCTGAGTCCTCAGCTAGAACAAACAATAGAGCCGACGCAAGTTACACCTACATTGACGGCACGAGTTGGAGCGAGCGAGTGTCAATCTGTAACGGGATGTGTGAGGTAGAGTCACCTGGTGGTCTGTGACACGGAGGTGCCTCACATGGAACAGACGCCGCCGGGACAGACAGCAGCTCTTTGATGCCCTCCTCCTCCTCCGCCATGTCCAGCGCACTGAGGCCGGCCCCGCTCCTGTCGCTGGGTCTGGACCCGTACTGGAGGAGGAGCTTCACTACCTGCATATAAAAAGACTCTATGAAGTCCATGGTGTAAATGCTCCTGTGTTCACTGGAGGCATCTTTACAAATTCCAGCAAGTGATTAATGTCATTAAGTGTCCTAAAGCATAAAAACCCAGCGGTGAGTTTAGAACACCGCGACGGCAAAGCGTGGCAAGTCTGAACGCGACGCCAGCGTTTGTGAAAGCGACCCTCCACGTCGTAAAAGATCAACTCAGAGTGTCTCTCGTCACCCGGCAGTGTCCAGAGTAGACGGCGTCGTGTAGGGCCGTGACGCCGTCGAAGCTCCTGGCGTGAACGTCGGCTCCGGCCTTCAGCAGCTCCTCGACCGCCGCCTCGCCGCCGGCAGCGGAAGCCTCGTGGAGAGCCGTCCAGCCTGACAGTTAAAGGTCAGCGTACAACACACACACACACACACACACACACACACACACACACACACACACGCCGATGAGAGCGGCTCTCTGTGTTAACAGATAAGTCAGAGCATTAGAAGTGTGTGTGTGTGAGGCGTGACGGACCTGCGTTGTCCTCCGCGTTGATGCTGATCCCGGCTTGGATGAGGGCTCGGACTTGCGCCAGGTCTCCTCTCTTGCACACTTTGTGCAGGAGGGTCTCTCCCTTTCCATTCCTCTTGTTGACGTTTACCTTGTTGGGGAGTCTCACACATTGCCAGACCTTTGCTGCAGATGCAATAATCAACATTTGTGAAATAAATGTAAAGTGTAGAGGGGGAGGTCCTTTCAGTTTCACTAGTTTGTAACTCACAGTCACCTGAGTGAGATGTAGGATCGGCACAGCTGGGTATCCCTGACTCAGGCGGTTTGAGTCGATTCATCTCCGTCGCCGCTTCCTTTTCCTGCTCTTCGTTGCCAAACTGTGAATGTAAATCATCGACCTCCATGTCCTCGGGCACCACCACCCCCCCCCCACTGCTCCGCCAGCTCGTGAGATCGCACAGCAAGCTCACGGAGTCGCCGTCATCGTTGTCCGAGCTCGCCGCGTCTCTGTTCCTCCCGTGCTCCGGATTACAGCCGTCGGTCATCTCCGGAATGTCTACGGAAGACACACACACACACACACACACACACACACACACACACACACACACACACACACACACACGGGGGTGACAGTCAGATAAGGACACTTTGAAGGTACTTCCACATTCAATGCAAATACAGACTTGCTGACCTGTTTAATGTAGCCTAGCCTCTGCTACGTCAAGAGATACAAAATCCTCCACTTTACTTATTATTTATTGATATGATAGTTCTTGGTTCCAAAGTGATATTTTAACTGTCTATCATTTTGCCTCACAAGTTGATTTAATGTAATACAATCATATAATTCAATATAAAAGTTAATATCAACAAATGTGAATCATTTCATTTTGGAATAATTTATTGAGACTAATAATAATCTTTGATATTTGACCTCATAGCGTGGCCTTTCAGCGCTTGCTCGCCGCCTTCACGTTCTCTGTTTTCACCTTCAATTCCTCCCTCCTCTGAATCCATAACAGAGTGTGTCTGTAGCTCAGAAGCGAGACGGACTGACATGTGTTAACACGACTGACAGCCACTAGAGGGCGTGGAAGAGACATGGGCTGAGGCCACGGATTTTAAGAATCACAAGCTACAACGAACCATCAGCCCCACCTGGTGGTTAAAAAAGAGAAGTGGTGTTCTTCTTCCGTCACCTCCGCACCTTCAAAACAGACACTTGTTCTACGATACAAACTGTCATGGACTTATAGATAAACAGCAAAGCTGACAGCGTGTTTAAACCACCACACTAACCTCTGAAATGCTTTACTGAAACAAATAAACTAATTTATTATGATGGATTATTCATAATAATTTAATAATGCAATATATACATTTTAAAATTAATTTATTGATTACATATTCCTTTTATTTTTTTTCCTTGAGTGCTAGTTTTAGATATTTCTTTCTGTTTTATTGCTTTATTGTATATATTCTTTTATAATTTCAATATTTGTGGCTGTGACTGCGTTCAACAGTACACCGTTGTGTGTGGAGTATCTGAGGATATGAGGTACAGTCCGATGTCTTCCATTTCAGCCAAAACCTGTCCCTCATAATGAAGCTACACAGACCGCTGCTGTGAGCCGAAATTAAAACTTAATAAAGCAATTAAAATGTCTGTTAATAGCTGTTAGTGTGGATCTGCTGGGGCTGGAGGCTTTTACTTCCGATCAGGCCTCTTCTTATTTCAGGATGCGATTTTGCAGTGATGTTCAGGGGCCAACTGTCTAATTACAATATTAATATACATTCATACAAAACATGTGTTTCATTCACAAAGAAAACTGTCAAATTGAAAGGTTTTAAAAGCTTTCAGTAGGTTTTTAGAATTAACTGGTGTTGTACTGATATCTAGGATCCACCATATTCTTTAAGGGGGGGGGGGGGCGACATAATTCACAATACTCTACTGCCTCTCCTGTGTGTGTGTGTGTGTGTGTGTGTGTATATATATATATATATATATATATATATATATATATATATATATATATATATATATATATATATACAATGGGGCTCACCATTTACAGTAACGTTAAAGGTCACGGCTACCATTAGCTTAGCTATAAAGTTAGCTAGAAACTGACTGTAAATTGTCAGTGATGAGCACTTTTTTTTTGTATCAGCTAACGATAAGCTAGCTGTTAAAACACGAGCCCTATTAAAGCTTTGAGGTTGTATTGTCTCCCGAGGTCACAAAGTGTTTGGCTTTAGCTAACTTTATGCTACTCTGCTCTAAGTTACCCTAACCGCCATGACAGTTAGCTTCTTGTAACGTTAGCCTAGCTTTACCTGGACGTTACTAACGCTATTTTCTTCATGCTAGTAAGCTAGCTTTACCTCAAGAACAACGACAGAGACACGTTATAACAGGTGGTGTGTTATTACCTGTCTAAATAAGGCCGGGTATCGATATCCTTCCTCTCCGTAAAGGCTCCTCTTCTTCAGAAAGGACGGACTTCAAAGGGAGAGAGCGATAACGGCACTACTGTGGCGCGAAAACACCGCGCAAAGTGCGCATGCGCGGCGTCTCTGCGGCTGTACTGTACGTCCTTTTCCTCATAAGGCTCTCTGGATGTCTTACGTGACAGGAGCTAAGTATTCACACCGTTTACTCGAGTACAATTTAATCAGTAAAGTATTTCGACATTTTGTTCAAATAACCTGTTGCGTGAATACACAAGACACCAGGCCGCATGTTAGAAATCAGATCAATCAATGGATCGAGCTGTCATTGATGCTGTCATCTGTGGCCTGATGGGGGCACCAGAGCAGAGGAATCACAGCGAATCTAATCCTCATCCCATTAATCATGTCACTCTAAAAGTGGTTAAGATGGTGTCTTACTGTGGACCATATGGACAGACAGAGAGAGAGAGAGAGAGAGAGAGAGACAGACAGACAGTGAGAGAGAGAGACAGACAGACAGAGAGAGAGAGAGAGACAGACAGACAGAGAGAGACAGCGAGAGAGAGAGAGACAGACAGAGAGAGACAGTGCAACAAGTAAATTAATAGAATATAGCATAACTTCCAGCAGGAACCTCAGGGATAATTTAAGCCAAAATTGAGCAGTAGGCTGTGTATTTGTTTATTTATTTTTCATAGAGATATTTAATAAAATGAATAAATAAAAGTGTTTTACGTTTTTGGTCCACTTCTCTCCCGTCACGTGTGCACAAACTCTGAAGACGGCAGGGTCCACTTTGTCTGTTTGATCTTCTGTAGTTACTGAACAATGTGTTCAGCCTTGAAGCCGAATCGCTCAGATTTGGTTACGCCACGAAGGAACAGAACTGAACGACCATAACGACCACGCAGCGGTGAGAACCACGTTTAAACCTCAATATGCACTAAAGCTCACTTCTTTGGAGCTTTGTAGAGGAAACATTGTGCACATAAGGTGATGTGAACATGTATAATGTAGGCTGAGGCTCTCAAAGTGAACACACACAAAGAGAATACAGCGAGGATCACTATATGTTCAATAGAAACATGGAGTAAAGACAATATCATGCTGCATCGTTACACACTAACAGACACGTCAGACGATGAGACATATGTAAATCAGTCTGACAGACGAACAACAATAAAAGACATGCAGGTAGATGACGGTCGACAGAGAGACAGACAGAGAGACAGAGAGAGAGAGAGAGACAGACAGACAGAAAGACAGGTGACAGACAAGACAGACAGGTGACAGACAAGACAGACAGAGAGACAGACAGACAGAGAGACAGACAGACAGAGAGACAGACAGACAGAAAGACAGAGAGACAGGTGACAGACAGACAGACAGACAGGTGACAGCAGACAGACAGACAGACAGCAGACAGAGAGACAGACAGACAGCAGGCAGACAGACAGACAGACAGCAGACAGGTGACAGACAGACAGACAGACAGACAGAGAGACAGACAGACAGACAGACAGACAGGAGGCAGACAGACAGACAGACAGACAGACAGGTGACAGCAGACAGACAGACAGACAGACAGGTGACAGCAGACAGACAGACAGGTGACAGCAGACAGACAGGTCGTGCTGACAGAGCTGGGTACTATTAACCATGTCTGTAGTTCTGTCTGTAGTTCTCTCATGTTCTCTGATGGAGCTCCGTTCTAGAGCAGCTCGTACTGAACATGCAGACGGAGTAAAAGTCTGACGTTTCCTCATAATGAAATCCCTCCTGCTGCACCTCTTGTGAGTCCATATCCAGAGGAGAACCTCATGTTCCTTTATCTATTCCACATCCATACTATTCCTCAATTCATAATATTGTAAAGTTTGATTTTGGCTAACAGTGAAAAGTGTAAAAGCCTAGTTAAACTGAGTAACACAGCTGCGACTTTACGTGACAAAACCGCAACAGAATAAGTACAAAATAAGTAATTATCTATTGTAAACTAATGTTAAACTGCTGATCTATGAAGCGGCACTGTATTTGAGGAACCAGCCCACTCCCTCGAACGCTATAGGCTCACCGCGCAGCCTGCACGGTGTGTGTGTGCGGTGGCGAGATCAGGCGTCCCCTCTGTAGCCCTGCCCCCATTGCTGCTGTCGCCTAGGAAACGGGGCGTGGGCTAACGCGCTCGCGGAGCAGGTTGACGGCCGTGATTGGCTGAAGCGTCGGACGATGTCGTAGCGTGCCATCGCTCCATCGGCGGAGGAAGAGTTACACTCCGTGGCGTCGGCGAGACCCCCGGCTTGTCTGCGTGCTCCACACCGGGGAGGCAAGAACCCCGTCACCTCCGCTCCTCTCCCTCTCTCAACCACCACCACCACCACCTCCACTCTCTGACCCGCTCAAGGTGAGTCAGGCTTTAATAAGAAGTCTCCATTCAAACACGGTCGGTTGTGTGTCGGGGAATAGTCCCGCAGACGTTAAAAAGACGGTGAGCTACGTCACTAACCGACGAGCGCACAGCCGCAACACAGCGGACGTTGACGGCTTAGACCCGCTAGTCCGCGGGGGGGACTAGAGTCAAATAAAGGGATTTTAAATCGCAAGTATGAACGAATTGCGCGCTGTTAACTGCGCAGTATCGACGCAACTTAATATTACGGGGTTTCTCTACAGGGAGTGATTCGCCGGAGTACTTTGACGCAGTTTAAATGATGTAGTTAGGCTGTAAAGTAACTAAAAAAAAATTAAAAAAAATCAATTACTGGGGATAAAGTTACACCTAAATAATTTATTTCATGTTATTTCCACGGCATAGGAAAGTTCAATCTCTCTCAAACTAATTTAATCTCAAATATAAAGTCCTTTCTCTTTTTTTTTTTAATACCCAAAATGAGATGTATTCTATTGTATTTGGGATATTAAAAAAATTGATTTTTCTAAATAGTTAATATAATTTTTTTTTCAAATTAGTTCCTCCTTGTTTGGCCATTATAAAAATCATTTCCTGCTTTGGTGAGACGTCCAACTAGTCTGTTTTTTGGGACATCCTGGCATGTGTCTGTGAATGAGTTGATATTCCTAATCTCGGACTATACTTGCTTTTTGATTTCCATTGCGTTCTGACCTCTGACCTGTGTGTCCAGCTGACATTACTCCACCTGTGTCGTTTTAACGTAGCCCCACCCCCCCCCTCCGCTGCAACCATGCTGACCCGTCTGTTCCGTATGCACGGCCTCCTGGTGGCCTCCCACCCCTGGGAGGTGATCGTCGGCACGGTCACCCTCACCATCTGCATGATGTCCATGAACATGTTCACCGGCAACGACCGGATCTGCGGCTGGAACTTCGACTGCCCCAAAACGGAGGAGGTGAGTGAACGCCCGTCTGCCCCCCCCCCCTCTGTCTTAAAGGGACAGTCACCTGAAACTTAAATAAGATGAGTATAGGGGAGTCAAACCGAACACTGCCTCTCATCACGTCCTCCTCTCTCTCTCTCTTTTTTTTTTTTAACAGCAAATTCTCAGCAGTGACATCATCATCCTGACCATCACACGCTGCATCGCCATTGTCTACATTTACTTCCAGTTCCAGAACCTGAGACAGCTGGGCTCTAAATACATTTTGGGTAAAACATATTGACGTGAACGTTCCATATTGATCAGCATGCGGCTCCTCCGGCTGCAGACAGATGTGTCTAAACACCTGATCTACTGTCCTGCAGGCATCGCGGGCCTGTTCACCATATTCTCCAGCTTCGTCTTCAGCACGGTGGTCATCCACTTCCTCGACAAAGAGCTCACGGGCCTCAAGTAAGGGCTTCGCGTACTTCTGTCCTCTGTCCTCTGTTTTAAAACTGTCTCCGGCTCACCGCTCTGCTCTGTCCTCCAGTGAGGCGCTGCCCTTCTTCCTGCTCCTCATCGACCTCTCCAAAGCGTGCGCCCTCGCCAAGTTCGCCTTGAGCTCCAGCTCTCAGGTACGAGGAAAGAAAGAAACTAGTCACATGTTGCACACATTTGACGTGAGGTCCAAACGGCGGCCCTGACCGGTTTCCTGTACGTCTTTCAGGACGAGGTGAGGGAGAACATCGCCCGCGGCATGGCGGTACTCGGGCCCACCTTCACTCTGGACGCCCTGGTGGAGTGCTTGGTGATCGGAGTGGGGACCATGTCAGGTACTTGCTGCCGCCGTGAGTTTTCCTCTGCCCCGTGACGTCACCGTTGGGCGTGTCGGACCGGGACAGAACAATGGCACCGAGGCGTCTCCTTAATCCTCTGAACCTCCAGCGGTTTCAGGGCGTTTCCTCTGCTCCTGTCGCACAAAAACGCGTCACTTGAAGTCCTGACGAAATGGATTTTGAGCTTTGATTTGGTTGCGTTTCCTGACGGAGGCGCACGTGGATGCGTTCACTGAGCGTTGGGAAGTTGAAATTCCGATGCTAACGTCTGTTTTTACGGCGTCGGTCTATAATAACTGCTGTCATTTCAGCGTTTTTTTAAAACAAAACAAATACATATATACATTTGGGGGCTTTTATTAACACTGGAGCTTTGTGATTTGGTCACTCTGGTGACGGTCTCCTGTCCTGATGCCCGGGTGTCTGTCTTGTGTCTTTTCAGGCGTGCGGCATTTGGAAATCATGTGCTGCTTCGGCTGCATGTCCGTCTTGGCCAACTACTTCGTGTTCATGACGTTCTTCCCGGCGTGTGTCTCCCTGGTGCTGGAGGTAGGGATGCCGTGTTTATCATCGTGTGTGTGTGTGTGTGTGTGTGTGTGTGTGTGTGTGTGTGTGTGTGTGTGTGTGTTAATGTCAGTTGTTGTTTGACCGTGTGGCCTTTGCTTGTGCAGTTGTCCCGGGACAGTCAGGAGGGCCATCCCATCTGGCAGCTGAGCCACTTCTCCAGAGTCCTGGAGGAGGAGGAGGACAACAAGCCCAACCCCGTGAGCCAGAGAGTCAAGATGATCATGGTAACGCGTCTCTCTTCCCTTCCCTCTTTCTTTCTCGTGTTTTCATTTCAAACGCGAGCCGTCGTTTCTGAACCTCTGCTCTGCTTGCAGTCTCTGGGCCTGGTGATGGTGCACGCCCACAGCCGCTGGATCGCCGAGCCCTTGAACGCCAACGCCACGGCGGGCGTCCCGCAGGTCGGCATGGAGCTGGACCACCTCTTGCCCAGGAGGATCGAGCCAGAGATGCCGCTGTGGCACTTCTACCTCGCCAGGTGAGGCGAGCGACACAAGCTTGTGAAAGTTATTCTGTAGCATTTAGGTCTGTCGTACTTAGCTCCGCCCTCTCGTGTAACCCCTCCCCCCCCTGCAGGATGCTCACCATGGACGTCGAGCAGGTGATCTGTCTGGCCTTGGCCCTGCTGCTGGCCATCAAGTACATCTTCTTCGAGCAGGCCGAGACGGAGTCCACTCTGTCCCTGAAGAACCCCATCACCATGTCCGCCCCGGCCCTGACCCCCCGGCGACCCGCCGACACCTGCTGCAGGAAGGAGCCGTGTCCTCCCCGAGCCCTCGCACCCCCAGCCCCGAGCGCGCCTGCCAACAAGACGGAGAGAGGTGTGTGTGTGTGTGTGTGTGTGTGTGTGTGTGTGTGTGTGTGTGTGTGTGTGTGAATGGCGGCGATGTGACTCGTGCAAAGCTCTGCCGTCTCCAACTCTGCCTCGTTTTTCCCCCACAGACGAGGTGATCCGACCCTTGTCCGCCCCGGCCGCCGAGCCGCCCCGGCCGAAGAGCTTCTTCGTGGCGGAGGACGGCGAGGAGGAGCTCAAGTGTGAGACGGATCGGCCGAGCCTCCCGCCGACGCCCAGGGAGCTGAAGGACTGCGTGGCCATCATCAACAACCCCGAGGTGAGACCGTCGCCGCGGGTTGGTTGCGTCGCACCCGGGCCCACCTGCTGGCTCCCTGCGTCCCGCTAAGAGTCAGTGCTGTTTGTGTGATTTAACTACGGTCGTAATGAGCTTAGTCACTCCTCTCTCTCTCTCTCTCTCTCTCTTTCTCTCTCTCTCTCTCTCTCTCTCTCTCTCGCCGAGGCTGAGCCAATTAGAGCGTGACGCCAGTAGAAAAGACACTTTGCTCTGATTCCGCCGGCTCCCTGTGGCCTCACACACACGAGACACACATGCAGGGTCACTGACATGAGAACTGCTACAAAATGTGCTCTCCGCTGCGTTTCAGCACCCGGGACAGCTCCGCAATGACAAACACACACACACTCGCTATTCACACAACAACTTTTAAGTGAGTTTCGAAGCACGACCGCTGACCACAGCGACTCACAGTAAGTCTGTCTGACGGTCTCCCTGCAGCTGGGGGCTCGTTTCCTGAGCGATGCTGAGGTGGTGCTGCTGGTCAACTCCAAACACATCCCCGCCTACAAGCTGGAGGCCATGATGGAGAAACCAGAGAGAGGAGTGGCCATACGGAGACAGATGATATCTGACAAACTTCCCTCCCCTTCTGCGCTGTCCACCCTGCCGTACGCTGACTATGACTACTCCAAGGTGAAGACACACACACACACACACAGACACAGACACACACACACACACACACACACACACACACACACACACACACACAGAGGACCGCCCTGCGGTGACATTGCGTCGCCCTCTGCTTCCCGTTTGACGACGGCGTTTCTGTTTTCCAGGTTGTTGGCACCTGCTGTGAGAATGTGATCGGCTACATTCCCGTGCCGGTGGGCGTGGCCGGGCCGCTGCATCTGGACGGGAAGCAGTTCCAGGTTCCCATGGCAACCACGGAGGGCTGCTTGGTCGCCAGCACCAACCGCGGATGTCGGGCAATCGCCGTGAGTGTCGGTTATATAGTTTACAATGTTTACTGAGGGAATAAATCAAGAGGGAAGTAGAGTCATTTTAGACTAGACTTCTATACAACCAGAGGAGTCGCCCCCTGGTGGACACTAGAGAGAATGCAGCTTTAACACATGAAGCTTTGGCTTCACTCTTCAGAACCGGAGGTCGCCGCCTGTTTGTGAACTAAATGAGTAAAAGTTTCTATTACTCCAGAATGTATTCTAATGTGTACTGCATCTGACTTGCGGTCAGCTGGGAGGCGGAGCCAACTGTCGCATCCTGGCTGACAGCATGACTCGGGGACCCGTAGTGAGGCTGCCCTCCGCCTGCCAGGCCGCCGAGGTCAAGGCCTGGCTGGAGAGCACGGACGGTTTTCAGGCCGTCAAAGAGGCGTTCGACAACACCAGCAGGTAAAACCGTGACATGGACAGAACACTGGCAGTGTGGGCTCAGCGTTGTCTTTGCGTGAACGAGTCCTGTGGTTGCTGTCGGCAGGTTTGCGCGGCTCCAGAAGCTGCTGGTTGGTCTCGCCGGGAGAAATCTCTACATCCGCTTCCATTCCAAGACGGGAGACGCCATGGGGATGAACATGATCTCTAAGGTAACCGCTTCAGCCTGGTCCTGTGCACCGTTTCCTTAACGTCCTCGACGGCCTGGTTTTAAAACCAACAACCGCTCTGCCCCGCAGGGTACGGAGCAGGCTCTGAGCACACTGCAGCAGCACTTCCCCGAGCTGCAGGTGCTGGCCGTCAGCGGGAACTACTGCACCGACAAGAAACCGGCGGCCATCAACTGGATCGAGGGCCGGGGCAAGTCCGCCGTCTGCGAGGCCACCATCCCCGCCAAAGTGGTCCGAGAGGTAGGAGGAGAGCCGGGGTCTCATCTCGGTACTGGCATCGGGTCCAGCCGGATATACCGGATCTACTTCATGTTAAAAGTCTTTACGATGAGGACGGTGTGTGCCGGGCCTCAGGGGCACACAGGAGGAAGGAATCTGTTGTTGAATCTAGATCGCGTATCGTGACCCCCGCTTGTCGCTGCAGGTGTTGAAAACGTCCACGGCGGCTCTGGTGGAGGTGAACATCGGTAAGAACCTGGTGGGCTCAGCCATGGCGGGCAGCATCGGCGGGTTCAACGCGCACGCAGCCAACCTGGTGGCTGCCATCTACATAGCCTGTGGACAGGTGAAGTCTATCGAACGGCCTTTGTTATCTTCTGTGTACTCTTGTGTTTCCTGTTGTTAATGTGTGTGTGTGTGTCTGTGTGTGTGTGTGTGTGTGTGTGTGTGTGTGTGTGTGTGTGTGTGTGTGTGTGTGTGTGTGTGTGTGTGTGGCTCCTCCAGGATCCGGCCCAGTCGGTGGGCAGCAGTAACTGCATCACCCTGATGGAGGCGTCGGGGCCAACGGGGGAGGACCTGTACATCACCTGCACCATGCCCTCCATAGAGCTGGGCACCGTAGGAGGAGGCACCAACCTGCCCCCCCAGCAAGCCTGCCTCCAGGTACACACACACACACACACACACACACACACACACACACACACACACACACACACACACACACTCCAGGAAGTTAGCTAAATAGATTGCATTGATTCTAGCAGGACTCATACGTTGCTGTGTTTCTTATTGTGTGTGTGTGTGTGTGTGTGTGTGTGTGTGTGTGTGTGTGTGTGTGTGTGTGTGTGTGTGTGTGTGTGTGTGTGTGTGTGCAGATGCTGGGTGTGCAGGGAGCCAGTCAGGACTGTCCGGGGGACAACGCCCGGCAGCTGGCCCGGGTCGTGTGCGCCACCGTTCTGGCCGGAGAGCTGTCCCTGATGTCTGCTCTGGCTGCCGGCCACCTGGTCAAGAGTCACATGACACACAACAGGTGAGAGCACGAAGGACAAAGTCTTTTTTTTATATATATATATATATATATGTATATACAAAGGGTGTATTTGACATACAGCGTGGTGGAAACTGATCTGTTCCGTCTGCAGATCCAAGGTGGACCTTCAGGAGACTCCAGGAACCTGCACCAAGAAGGCCTCCTGAGAGGACCGAGGGGAGCCCGGCCTCCTTCGGGTGAGACCGGGTTACCTGAGGGACCAGTCCAGTACACCCGGGCAAATGAGGACAATGTGAAGGGGACTAATCGTATTCACCAAGACAACAGAACCCAGAAGATTACAAAGTGCTTTGACCAATCTCTATGCTGGATATAAAAACTTAAATATATTAATTTTCTGTTTCATGGAGCTCGAAGCAGAGCAGTTAATTACTGTCGTCTTTTATTTCCACATTTAACAATGCTTTTCTTTGTTTGTTTTTTTTGGTAACGGACAGTTTGGGAACAAATTAAAATATTTCTGCTGTCCCGTTGCCAAATGCAGCATTGTGAACACCGACGCGATGGAATGCCGCCTACTAGCTGTGGACTCTTCATCGTTTAAAGTCTTCATCGGGGGGGGGGGGGTGTATGTGAGGAATCGGGGCAGGAGGGAGGAAGCGTGAGCGTGTTGGGATTATAAATGTACGATCGTCACAGAGAAACCAAACCAGTGGCTCAACTCTCCTCCGCGCCGCATTTCCACAACCAAAGAGAATGACTTTGAAGAACAGTGTTTAAGATGTTTAAATCGAGACGAAGCGCTGGCGTCGCCGTGATGATGCAAGCGGTCTTCATTTTAAAGTATACTACGCCTCGTTCCCGCATAGCTCTGCGTACGCAAGTGAGTCAACGGGTGCGTTCATTCCTACGAGAATGGGGAAGCTCCTCCCTCTTGTTTTTTATTTTGGTCCGAAATTTACCTCGAAGGGTTCGTCAAAAACTTGTGCATCGGGTTTTCCGATATAAATTGTATGCACATGTGGGCCACACAGGAAGTTAGCATGAAAGAGGAGAGTTGAAGTTAGCATGAAATGCTATCTTCCTGGTAGCAAATTGTTAACTGCTAGAAAAAATTTCGAAAAGTTCCAACGGCACATTCAGCTAACGGCATGCTAGCTAACGGCATGCTAGCTAACGGCATGCTAGCGGTCCATACATACAAAATTACCATTTCTACCACGGCGGAATGGGCTGAAAAAGAAAATCGCATCTACTCCGACAAAACCAACTGTTTTTATTCATGAATCACACATGAACTGGAATATATGGAAGTTACAATAGCATGACATAAACATTTATAAAAATGCAACTAGTCTCATTCAGAGACACATTTATAATAAATAAATACAATAAATGTGTAATAAATGTAGTTATGCAACATTATTTGGTTATTAACTAAAATAATAAATACATATTTTGTATTTTTTGTATGCAATATGTATTAATAATGCATTTAATTATTGTTAGTTTATACATTATGACATTTTTTGCATCATCACATTCATCCCTAAATAACTGCTCAGCTGTGCTACTTCTTGTTCCTCTTTACAGTTTAACAACGTTCATTATGCTCCATCAAACTTCACTTGAATAGAATAATAATAATTCAAAATAATAACTCATTTAATACAAGTTGCACGTTATTTTCACATTCTTTTGTCAGACTTAAATCATCATGGTGTGGTTGTGACTTATTAAATCTCTCTGGAGCTTTTGGCTAACGGCTGTTCTAATGAGATCACTCGGCATTAACCCCCCCCACACACACACACACACACACACACACACACACACATCCTGTCCAATGGGTCCCCTCAGCAGAGGTCCGGGGTCAGAGATCCCTCCACTGATCCGTCGGCGCTCGGCCCTCACCAGAGGAGCTGCCGGCCAATCGGACGCGTCTCACCGGCTGAGAGTGCACCGATTGGCTGAGCGCCGGCTGCAGAGTCCTGCGTCATGTCGGTGGGGAGTGAAGCTGGTTGTAGGTAACAGAGCGCGGTGTTTGACGCTGTAGGCACACCGTGACGTAGCGTGAATGAGATGATGTCATGTTTGTGGTAGTTTCCTACTAATGGCACGGTGGAGAAACGTCTTTAATGTCCTGAATGACACGAGATGGTCCCACATTGACACACGTGTGTACAGGCTGCTGTCTCGGGGTTAAAAAGGACTGTGTGTGGACTTGGTGTGGATCATGAGACAAGGGGGACAGACCAGAGGCCCCACCACCCCTCCTACAGTCTGTAGGAGCAAGACACACAGACTGTGGCCTCTCTTTGAAGTTATTTTGTGTCTGTTTGTGTGTTTTATTTTTGGCTTTGTGTCTCTGTGCAGTCATTTTTTGTGTATTTTGTCCTTCTTTATATGTCATTTTGGGTTCTTTTTGTTGTCATTTGTGTCTCTTTGTACACATTTTGTGTCTTCTTTCTTTAGCATAGGAAACCTATGGGAAGGAAAGTAGATAATTCCGTCCCACAATTCCTTGCGGCGGCAACATTTTAAAGTGACGCACCTTTCAATAAGCTTACACCAGTTTAGTTACACTCATAGTCATGAAGTAACAGGATTCATGTTGATGATTATGAACAGACAGAGATTTATGTATTTATTTACTTCAAACATGTAACAAATAAGTACAATGTAACTTACTTTTATGTAAATAAAACGGTAAATATAGCAAACTGTCAATTTGTTATCCCTAAACACCACGGTAGTCTTTTCCTAACTCCTCGTGACGCATCTTTCCTTGACCCCATGACGTTTTTCAAGGAAAAAGTGATTAGGAAAGGACGTTAGGAGGTCATTTTTTGGGACTTTTCTGCCGCAAGCCGGTGAAAAAGAAGAAGAAGCGCGTTACACTCCCGTCCACTAGGTGGCAGTGCGGACATTGAACGTTAAGCGGCGGCTTCGCCAATATACACGAAGAAGAAGAAGAAAGACGACACAGACACGGGACAGCGGCGTGAACACAGAGTATCTGTGGTGTACTTCTACTAATACTACTACTATGCTTTCCCTCACCAGAACGCCTTGTGTGTATTCGCGCGCGATGTGTCACCTCGCGAACACACAGCTCAACACGCTGACACCGCAGAGCACGAGGAACCTGTTCGACCAGGTGACGTTAGCCGACGTTAGCTAGCTGCGTCACACGCATCGCTAATGTTGCGTCATAATATCGCGGCTCGCTGACCCGCACGTTAACGTTGTTTTCATTAATATTCCAGTTTAGGAGGTTGTCTCATCTCACGAGGGTTCGTCCGCTTACCGCGCACGCGCTGCATCCCGTCCGTCAACCTCAAAACAAAGTGAGTTAATAAGTTCTAATGTAATCTCCTGAAGTGTTTACTCCAGCAGTGGACACGTCTGATGACGACTAACGAGTCCGTGTTGTTTGCTGACCTCAGTGGCTGGAGAGCAGAGCTGAGGGTGTCAGGTGGAGGAAGAACATCCACCTGACACCGCCGAGGCTGGAGAATCCCACCCCGGTGCAGCCAAGGTAACCCTAACCCTTTGTTCTATCCTCTCAGCATCTCCGCTCCGGAGCTGAATGTCTTCAACTAACAGGTGAGCTCTGTGTCTCCCTCTGCTAGTGAGCTGTCTGAAGGCGCGTATGACAAGCTGGCGGAGGAGACGATGGACGCCCTGACCGATTACTTTGAGGACCTGATGGACGAAGCTTTCACCGGAGCAGACTACGACGTCGTCTACTCCGTAAGTCCGTCTATCTCCGTCTTAAGGTCTCTTTGGATCGTCTGACTGCAGGTCTTAGTATTCTGACCCACTACTAGCAGGTTACAACCATGGCCGGAGACATTATGTCAGGTTAAAGCTGCATTCTCTCTAGTGTCCACCAGGGGGCGACTCCTCTGGTTGTATAGAAGTCTAGTCTAAAATGACTCTACTTCTCTCTTGATTTATTCCCTCAGTAAACATTGTAAACATGAGTTTATGGTCTCAATCTCTAGTTTACAGTCTTCTTCAATACAGCATGATGTTCATTTAGTACATTATGCTCCATTTAGAGTCAAACAGACCATAAAGCAGGGGATGATTTAGGGGCGGGGCTACACGCTGATTGACAGGTCTCTACCAGAGACGTATACGGCGTCTCTACGTCACTCCTCCTCAGTCCAGATGTGGTCACTTCCTGTTCACTGGATGCAAAAAAAACAAGATGGCGACGGCGGAATCGCAGAACTCGAGGCTTCAAAACAACCTATTATTTACAGTCTATGGCCACAACTCAATAACTGTAATATGCTAATCATGACAATTTCACTCAAACGTCTAAAAGGATTAATAATGACGGCGTGATGACATTTTTGGACAGACAGTGTGTTTGAACTGCAAACTTGACCGGTTGGTGGAGGCGTGCAACCTCGAGTGTGATGGAGGTGTGAATCGTCACTGGCGAACGATTCAAGGTGCACTTCCTGTTTCCCAGCATTACCGTCACACTGCGCTGTCCTCCTGTCTGTCCTCCTGTCTGCAGTGAGTCTGTCCTGTCACTGTTGAGACGTCTGGGACGTCCCGTCTGTCACCGTCCTGTCTCTCTTTTTATTTCTTCCATCCGTCTCCACCGCTTCCCCCCCTGTAACACCGTCCACCCTGTCAGTGGTCCATGAGAGGTTGATTAATAAAGTGTGTGTGTGTGTGTGTGTGTGTGTGTGTGTGTGTGTGTGTGTGTGTGTGTGTGTGTGTCTCTCTAATCGTTTTGGTTGGACAGCGGCTGTCGCTGCTGGCTCTGACTGATTGGCCAGTGTTCCAATCTTGGCAGCTGACCCCCTTTTTCAACTAGCTGCGGTGACACATGGGGCCATAAACAACACACACACACACACACACACACACACACACACACACACACACACAGAGCAGAGTCAAGAGAGCTGTAACTGTGCTGGCTAAATAAGAGCCAGGGGCATCGCCGCGCTGTGCAGAGGGTCTCGGAGAGGTGCTGGAGTAAATCTTCATGGAATAATCGAGAAGCAGCAGTTGACCCTTTAAATGCAATCCTCCGTCTCACAGTATAGAGTTTAGCCCTGTTAGAGGGGCTTCAAAGACCTCCCCCTAAAGACACACACACACACATCATGGACTGTATTGGTTTGTGGACAGCAGTGTTGAAGCCTCGAGTGACGTAGAGACGCCGTATACGTCTCCGGTAGAGAGACCTGTCAATCGCCCTCGGGCAATATCAGTGTGTTCTAATGTGGGATTTCAGAATAAAAGCCCTGTAAGCTGTAATAATGTCGAGGTTCGTTGTCTGTCGTTGAAATGATGTGTTCCTGTTCAGAGTGGCGTGCTCACAGTGAAGGTGGGCAGAGACCACGGCACCTACGTCATCAACAAACAGACGCCCAACAGACAGATCTGGCTTTCTTCTCCCACCAGGTGAGACACACACACACACACACACACACACACACACACACACACACACACACACACACACACACACACACACACACACACACACACACACACACACACGAGAGAGCCGGATGTTCGGCTCCGCACTGGGCCGACGCACACGGCTCTTCTCGAGACGCCCTCGTAGGAGGAAGCGCCCTCTGCGACACCAGCATCTGTCTGCAACGCACAATCGACCACATCACCCAGATGTGATGGAACGGAGCCCCGCCCCTTTTCCTCCAGCTTTAAATCAGAAAAAGATAAGGCGACTCAGAGGGTAGTTCTCCAGCCTTTATTTGCCGCCGCAGAAGAAAACACAACGCACATTTTAGTTGCTTCCTGAAATCTCTGCGTCGCTACGTTATACGACGGGGCAGCCTGACGTGAAAGTAAATGGCGCCAAAAAGGCTGAATGAAACGGCCACTAAACTTATATTTTTAACAGTCAAAAAGGCACGCAACAGCTTGATAAGGTCATCAACTTAGCAGTTACTAAAGTGCGTAGCGCTTAACGGTTCCATTCCCGTAGAAAACAACAACAACAACATTCTTCCACACAGTAATGAATAACTGAAGGTACTTTTAGAGGGTTCACTTTCTGTTTCTTGAAATCTGAAACAACGACGTCTCGGCTAATTCCCTGGCGTCTTGTCGTTGCAGCGGACCGAAGCGCTACGACTGGACGGGGCAGCGCTGGGTCTACGCTCACGACGGCGTGAGCCTCCACCGGCTGCTCTCCGAGGAGTTCTCCGTCATCTTCAACAGGGACATGGACCTGTCGGGCCTGCCTTACTCCTGAGGCCAACACACCTGTCTCACAACCTGTCTCACAACCTGTCTCACAACCTGCACACAGTGCAACTACAGTGACTCGTGAAGCGAATACATTAGCGCCAAAGACACAGTCTATATATATATATATGTGTGTATATATATATATATATATACACATAATGTACGACAACTCCACAGCAGTTTTATTTAATAAGTGATCTATACGTGTTATCTATGTTCTATAATAATGAAATGTACATATGTATTTCATGTTGATTTCATTAAATATTTGAAACAAAACAACATTTCTTTTCTTGCCAACTTGCCAAACATCTTTAACTCCTGAACCAGGAGAATCAGAAAAGCGTAACTTTCCTTTATGAATGATTTAATATTCCATATACGCAGCACAAGCTGGACTCGTCTGGACTCATATTTCATGACCCGGTGCCGCATGTCTGTGCTTAAGACGGGACCGAAGGAAGAAGTGGTGTGATGTTATGAAGTGGTTATTGTTACCGTGACAAGAAAGCCGGCCGAACCTTAACGAAGGAGTTTGCCGACGCTCTCCGGGTGAAATACTGCTTATGTATTTATTTCCTTAACGATTGCCTGGAACGTGCATCTATTTTAAAAACACTTCAGTGGTCTGGGGCATATTTCTCCAGTCAGACTTTTGCAAATTTCCTCTAACATTTGTGAATATGGTCCATATCTGACCTATAAATACCCCAATAATAAGACTTTAAGGGCCACGTGGGAAAAGCTTCTCTCTCTCACTCTCTCTGTCTCTGTCTGTCTCTATCTCTGTCTCACTCTCTCACTCTCTGTCTCACTCTCTGTCGCTCTCACTCTGTCTCACTGTCTCTCACTCACTCTCTCTGTCTCCAACTCTCTCTCACTCTCTCACTCTGTCTCACTTTCTCTCAATCTCTCTCTCTGTCTCACTCTGTCTCTCTTTGAATAAAGAACACCACGTGAACTGCTAGGCTTGGTCTGTGTTGCAACATTTACCTGGACTGTTTTTAAATGAGTGTTAACCGTGTTCAATAATCTCATGCTAATTGCTAATGCTAACTAATAATTATGGTTGTGTAAGAGTGCGAGGGTCTGTTCGGTGAAAATACAGCATAAACATTTGTTGAGTTGACTCGCAAGGCCGGGATATGCTAGCCTTTGCATTAGCGCTAGCTATATGTATGCTATCAAGTAGGATAAATGATTAGCTTTAGCGATTAGTGTTAGCCATTAGCTTATTGAAAGGGATACGGCTATTTGAAACGGTAATTTATAAACAGTAACGTATGCCTCTAGATCAGCCAATAGCCACACTCGATTGCAATAGCGCATTTCAGCCAGTAGAGGGAAGTCAACATGCATATGTAGAACGCAATGCTACTGACACTAGCTAATCTGATAGAATTGACATTTTCCTTGTTCCTAGTTTTACCAGTGGGCCTCCTCCGACGTGATACTCAGTTTCCCAGGAATCACTAATGCTGTCCGGAGTGGAGCCAGACCACGGTGATGTCACGGCGACAGATGAATCGGGTCAAAGGAGCTTATGATGCAACCATGACACAATCCCACACCGCCTTAGTCACACAGCACCAGTCCTCTTCATTCAAACGCTGCTGGTTTCCACGATCAGGATCATGCGTCAGATAACATGCCTCACTCATGTATGTGTGTGTGTGTGTGTGTGTGTTGCCATGCATCCATTTATGACAGCGATATCCCTCTTTTTATTAATCCGGCAGGAGTAATGGAACAAAGCTCTTGTCCAAATGGACCTTTTTTCTCATCCGGGGAATCTGGCATTTCTTCCTCCCACCGGGTTTAATCCATCAACACACCAACCAGCATCTTCCACCGAAACCACGAGGGGAAAACACACTCGTTTAATCTGTCGTTTCTCAAACCTGCTTGGGTCAATGGATGCATTTTTTTTCTTCTTTCATTTAATGCCATTTAAGCAGCCCATCCCTCAGCAGGTTATGCAATAACAATGAACCTAAAAATGGCAGGAAAATAAATGAACAAATCGACCACAGACCCAAAAAACAAAAAGATTCTTGATGAAAGTTGTAGACCGTGAGATCTGTGGATTATCCTCAACAACAACAGCCCAAATCCCTGCGAGATTTACAGCCTCCGATCATCACTACAACCCACGGTGTGATGCCGTTGGCCGGCTAAAACATATATACAAGTATATATTTTTAAATGACAACAAGAGGATCGCAGTCTAACAAAACGCAAAGCCCAAATTTTCAAATTTCACGCAAATTTGACCGATGCATTGTTGCACAAACTGTGTGTGTGTGTTTTTGTGTTTATTTATTAAAGTTTGATCTTGGTGCCCCCCTGAACACCAACGATGCACATCCAGGCGTTGGGTAGACGATTTAGATTAAGGGACTCTGATAGGACTTTCAATATTGTGTCCCAGTAATGTGTCAGTTGTGGACAGAACCAGAACACGTGTGTACAATCTACTCGTGAATTGTGACATCTATTGCAGCCAATCCGCATACATTTCAGTACATTTTCGAAAGTTTGGAGTTCGAGTAGTGCAGGCGACGCAGTACCTTGAATTTTAGTATATGTAACTGCGCACACAAAGAGCTTTTATTGACCCTAGTTGGGGCCTGGTTCCAAAAATGAATATGGTATGCTCGTGTCAAGTTCATTTTCCCAATCCACTTTGATTTTAATCTCAGTAATTGAGTTGATGATTTTATATATTTGGGATATACCTCCTTTTACCTTTGGTGGTGTGTTCTGAACTTCCTTACACATAATCTAGCAGTGAATTTGGAAAATAGGGTTGTTGGAGTCACGTGGTCTAGTCTGAGAAATGTGTTTTTATTTTAAATATATGTGAATGTAAACATTACAGCGTGAACACTGACTAAAAGTTTTCACCACACTCAAAAAAAAAAATAAAAGAAATGAAATGAAACGAGGATGGATGTGGCGGATTACCCCTCTAAGCACCCAGAGGCTTAGTGCCACTATTATCCTCCTGTGGTGGGATTTTCTATGTGAATTATGTAACAGTAATGCTTCAGCACAAATCAGCACACGGCTGTTTTGTCTTTCGGCTCCCCCCCCTCTCACCACTACCGACCACCATCGCTGCTCCGTCTAGTCCGAGCATCGCTCAGCATCCGGACGACGCGCTCCGGCTCCTCGGCGCCACCGCAGCCCACAAACACCTACTGACAGGGAAAGGGTGGACCAATCCGACCGGAGGCAAGTGTCTCCATGGCAAACGACTGACCAACTTGGCGACGCCAGAGCGCCGGTGAGCGGCGCCATGAAGTACAAGAAGTTCATCACCATCTTGCAGGTGGCCCTTGGAGTGGCCCCCCTCAACAAGAGAGAGCTGATCCCACCGCCGCGCAAACTCTGGAAACCTGCACGGTGAGTTGTCGTTGTGGATTGTGAGTCTCCATTCAGTGTGTGTGTGTGTGTGTGTGTGTGTGTGTGTGTGTGTGTGTGTGTGTGTGTGTGTGTAATGGGGAAACAGGCCAGAGTCTGGGTGGTCAAGAAAATCAAAGAGAATCTATTTATGTTAATAATGCCAACGTTCCCCGCAGGCCTCCGAATCAAGAGCGCAAACATGAATGTTTAACGGGCCACTCCGACCGGTCAACCACTTACAATGTTTCTGCCGACGCAAGCGCTGTTGCATGTTCACCGGCTTCCAGCGCTGCACAAAATGTGTCTTTTTTTAATGCATTTATGAGGAGAATTCTCACCGGGTGTTTGGAGTCAAAACAGAACCTTTACAATATCCGATGATTTGATTAGTTATCGGCACAGATTTATTGCTGAAAACGTAGAAACAATTAACATTGAAACGAGTTTAAAAACACTGCATGGACCTTCCTTTCGACCCCTCCAATGCCACTTCATACTGCGCTTTTGTGCTGAAAATTTGTGATTATTCAAAAAAAGGTCTGGGGCACTGTTGCCCACAAGCCTTACAGGTAAGAACTATTGAGTTAACATTTCATTCCATATATCTTTTTCTATATAGTTCTGATCCCGCTGCATGATTTACACTCACTAGAAACGCATCTCAGGACTCCCTTTTGTCTCTGATGAGAGTCATATATATACTACTTCAAATTGCTCTGATATAAAACGGACTCAGCAGAGTTCTTCCCCTCTACCTCATCAAAGTATCCTCATACAACGGTTGGTGTGACATTGTACCAAAAATATTTGCATTTTCCTACGAAAGCCAGCAACAACGTGTCGATTTCCGCTCGTTACGTACATCTGGTCTTTTCCAAATAAACTAAATTAGGCGTGTTATTTTTCGTAGGCAGAGCTACGAATGCTGGGTGAGGCCTGCCTGCATGGTTTGGGTCCAAGGTTCCAATGTCCAATGCCAAACCCACCAATCCTGCCACATGATATAAACACATCTGAGGACCAAGAGTCATATCTATATACCATTCAAACACAGTTTCTTTTGTTCTGGCCCATTTCATGTTTTTGCTATCGTTCAGTAATGTGTGTAGTCCGTAGACTCCCGGTCACACGTGTGAAAATGCTTGCGAGGCGATACTTGCCTGAAAGTCAACCAAAGTTGCGCTCCATGCTAACACCTCTAAGCTAACGTATAGCAGGCCAGCGAACTCTGGAGGGCAGCACTTAGGGCAATGTCACTCCTGATTGAGCTACTGCGAGCGTCAGTTTTGACCAATAGCTGACGCACGTAGCAGGTCGGGATGTCTTCGTTCGGAAAGCTGAAACGATGTTGCGGTAGCTTGTTTGTTTTTATCCCGGTAAGGAGAGGTGGAATCTGCTTCGCCAGCGGATGGAATGTTTTCGCCACGTCAGAATTATTCGTGCAATTGAGGAAGTTCTATCAAATGGTGCCGTTTCCACACAGCTTTTCATAATGCTTCTAAAAAAATGTGAACGGAAACACGGCTATTGAGACTGAGAGCGACTCGCCAGCCAAGGGAAATGAAGCAATTCATTTAAAGTTAAGGCAAAAAACAGGAGTTTTGAGCGCTGATTTAAAGGCCTGTAAGTCGACCGGCCTGATGGTTTTTCCCAGAGGAAGGGGGCACTGGGGGAAAAGACCGGAGCCCTGTATTCTCAGAGTTGAGGGACCTGATTGGGGGATAAGGTTTAAGGATCCTCAGACTGAAATAAAATATTGTAAGTCCTCAGAGGCAGCTTAAAGCCTGATCTGACACGGAAGCTTAAACCGGCATAATATGGTTTGGTTTTAGTTCCGATTCTAGCTCTAGCTCTAGCTATCTGCCGAGCGCTAAGCCCCTCAAACCCCTCTCTGTGTAGGTAATAACTGTGAGGAAGGCTGGCCCCATGCAGAGGTCTATGGTTGAACCTTCAATGAGATCAAGTACGACTATTTGTTTACTGACTTATATCACAGACAATACCAGTTATATGTAACACAAAATGCTCTTGACGGTTCACACCAGCGACCACATGGACCTCGGGGGTTGCATCAATCCATCCGGCAGCAGAAACAATCTTGTTGTCGCTATTGTCATGTTCAAGAACAACCCCCCCCCCCGTTCTTCCGGCCGGCTATTTTTATACACAAATCGTACACCCGCCGCTGATTGAAAGCAACTGAAGTCCCGCCCCCTTGTCACGGGATTGCTGGAAGGCGCCGTGCAACATCACAAAGTAACTCCTTCAGTGTATTTAACAGTGGAGTGGGAGCTCGAATGTTTAAAACGACCTGAGGTTGTGTGTGTGTGTGTGTGTGTGTGTGTGTGTGTGTGTGTGTCACTTCTTTCATAATGTGTTTGGCACGTGACATTACTGATTCAGCGTAGTAATATCTGAATAATGAATGGATTCAAACTGCTGAATTTATAATCATGTGTGCATAGGAAATGCACATATTAATGTGTGTGTGTGTGTGTGTGTGAGGGCACACGTTCCTCTGGGCGTTGTGGGGACATGTCCCACTCACTTTTCATACTCCTATTTCTATCCGTTTGTTGTTTCCTATATTGACGTCGGGCCACTCTGCCCTTGTGTAACCGAGGGAGGGGAGCTGTGTCTGCATTCTTGGCAGGACGTCAATCCCGTTCCCAGTGGGCGTTCCGCTCTGCCAGGGTTTTTGCCCCGTCACAGGTTCTTTGGGATATTCTTTGACAGAAGTCTCTGAAGTCCAGCTGAGATGTGGAGAGTGTCCGGTAATTTTGGGTGGGGTTCTGCGGGTCTCTTCGAAACCGTGAGGTGAGAGTCTGAGGGCCGAGGTGCTCTGCTGGAGAGAGACCGTACGACAGGAGTAACGGGGAAGTCGAAAGACCCTTTTACAGCTGACGCCATCGAAAATATGTTTGCGCATTTTGGCAACAAAAGTGGCGTCACTCGTCGGTTCGTGGACTGACGTTTTGAAGCCTTGAGTTTGGCATTTAGGCCGTCGCCATCTTGGATTTTGGTCGTCGCCTTCTAGTTTTTTTTGCAACCAGTGAACAGGAAGCGACCATATTTGGACTGAGGAGGAGTGACATAGAGACGACGTATACGTCTCTGGTAGAGACCTGTCAATCAGCGTGTAGCCCCGCCCCTAAATCATCCCCTGCTTTATGGTCTGTTGGACTCTTAATGGAGCATAATGTACTAAATGAACATCATGCTGTATTGAAGAAGACTGTAAACTAGAGATTGAGACCATAAACTCATGTTTACAATGTTTACTGAGGGAATAAATCAAGAGAGAAGTAGAGTCATTTTAGACTAGACTTCTATACAACCAGAGGAGTCGCCCCCTGGTGGACACTAGGGAGGATGTTTTAAGGCACTTCCACATCGGCTTCTCTTTGTCAGAACCGGAGGTTGCCGCCTGGTTCAAACCTTCTTCTTCTTGAGAACGGAGAGATCTCTTGATTCTGTTCACTTCTCCTGTGTGAGTGAAAAGCGGAATAAAAGCACTGACAGGTTTCATCTTAATGTATACCTGGTTGCTTTGTCATCCTAAAGCTGGACATCAGATGCACGCACACACACACACACACACACACATACACACACACACACACACTCACACACACACACACACACTTGCGCACTTGCGCAGGTACACACACACACACACAGAGGTCTTGCATGCAGCAGCAGTAGCAGCAGCGCAGCCATCCTCCTCCCTCTCTCCCTCCATCTCTCCCCTCTGTCCTCCCTCCCAGCCTCTCTCTCTCTCTCTCGCTCCCTCTCTCTCTCCCTCCTCAGTCTTGCTTGGTCTCCGCTCTGTCAACAGCTCCTGCATCTTTCTCTATCCCTCTTCTTTTCTTTTTTTTTTTATCATCTGTACATCTCTACGGAGTTCTTGCCATCCGTCACCATGCGTCTCGGCATGTCCTCTTTCATTACGGATATCCTAAGCACCTCTACTAACATCTGTTTCTGCTGGAACGAGGTTAAGGTAGAGTCCAACCTCCTCCTCCTCCTCCTCCTCCTCCTCCTCTTTTTCCACCCACCTTGCTGCTGTGCTCTGGAGCAAGGCAGCAGCAGCAGGGGTAGCGGCAAGGGCTCCGGGCCTCTGGGTGCTGCTGGACACACACACACACACACACACACACACACACACACACACACACACACACACACACACACACACACACACACACACACACTGTTACTTGATTACATGATGTTCCAGTGGGCTGCTGTGATACACGTAAGAGTTTGCAGTATGTGTGGTTTTCATCATTGTCAAAGTTTGCCGTGTTCAGCTGTGTGCGACTGGATTGGTTGAGTTGCAGTATAATAGTTGAAGTTTGTGCATCTATCCGTGTCTGATGGGGTGACAGTGTGGTGTGGTGTGGAGAGAGGGACTGTGGACGGTTTACACTTGCTTCACAGAGGCTATACTGCAAATTTGGGGTTTTCTTATATTTAGCCAAAAGGTCCAGCCTCTTTGTGCGCTGATGGTGACCGTTGAAGTTAGAGCTATAACCTCACCTACGCCCCTAAACAAATTGTTTAAATTGCCTCACCTTCATCCTGGTCACATGATTCATCTATGTGCGCCCAGTACTGAGATGTCTTCTGTATATTTTAGCCTAGCTTAGCATAAAGATTTGAAACAGGGAGAAACTGCCCGTCTTGCCTTCCAGCTAATTCAAATCCGTCTTACAAACTCCCTGCGTCTCGTTAGCTCGCAAGCTAATCGCACATTATCATATATTACCATACTGACTCATGGAAGCAAGACCCCGCTGTTGGACCTAATTTGGACCTGGTCCTGTGTTGGGTCTTGGTTGCTAGGAACCAAGAGGTCTTGGGGAGACGGGTCTCGCTACATGCAGTTAGTTAAAACCCCACTGCTTCTGAAAACAACATGTTCTTCTAGTGATGGCGATATCCACTGGTCAGCTGATGAACTTTGGTGCGGACTGAAATAGCTCAACGACAACTGGGTGAAGAGCTCTGCGACTTTAGGATGAGTCGTAATGACTTCTGTGACTCTCTGACTCATCTAGCGCCACCATCAGTTCAAAATCCAGCCTTTTGGTTTATGGCCAAATACCTGCAAAAACGAATGGGATTCCCATCGACGTCCAGCCGTACTTTGCGTTTAGCATCCGAGAAGTAAATCGGGAGTAGAACGGACATTGATGAAAAGGGAAAACAAATAAAAACGTTAATGCTCCGCTCCTCGTTTTAGTCATTACTGCAAAACCTCACTCCGGTGAGCCGGCAAACTCGCCCTAATTCTGCGTAGCTTTTTAGCCCGCTGCAGCGGTCGCAATGGCAACGATACGCATAAAAATGGCCGCCCGCTCTGACCGCCCTGCTATGTTAATTTTTGTGGTTAGCATGCTAGCTATAACTCTGCACTCACTCTGGCTTTATGTTACAAAACATCAGACTGCTTGCATAAATATGAGTCCAATTCAAAGTTAAACTAAGCTGCATCATTGCACATGGGTGAGGTCTACTCACCGATACGTTGTGCAGCAGAAATGTCCAGGTGTAAGAGTTTTTAAATAAAGTTTCATTTGCTTGAATTTCCCTCATTTTGGGTTCAGAAATCAATGCCGCCTAATGGTTGTAAAATGCACGTTTATTTTACCTGTGTGTGTGTGTCTATGCTTTTAAACAGACTATGTCCATAATTATGTACTCTATACGCAGCATCGGTGTGTAACAGCATATGTGGGGGTGAATGTGTTCTGGTGACAAGAAGCTAAAGACCTGACTTTATTGATATTGACAGGGACTCTGTGGGAGGGTGTTTGAGAATCAGGGATACACAGACGGACAAAGATATATAGAGAGAGAGACTTGGATTTTTTTAAACGTAATTTAGCAGTGACACTGCTGCTTGATATGTTACTCAGATGGAGCTCATGGTGTGTGTGTGTGTGTGTGTGTGTGTGTGTGTGTGTGTGTGTGTGTGTGTGTTAGATTGATGGATTTGTCCTGGGACCAGAGCGGTATTAGATTCAGTGCTGGGCGTCGGCGGGGGAGTGCAGAGGCAGCTGCGGATCTGTCGCTGATAAACCAATCAAACACTACGGCAGCCTCTCCTGTCCACACACACACACACACACACACACACACACACACACACACACACACACACACACACACACACACACACACACACACACACAGCTGGAGAAACACGTCGTCAATCCCGCACTATTTATCTGGTAGTCATTACTGTAACGCAGCTTCAGAGGCATCGATTCGGCTAAAGCTAAGGTGTGGCAAGGTCACCTGACGGGGTAAACACTGCCGACAGACGGATAGCAGAGGCAAAGTGTGCAGCGCTTACACCTGCATCTTAATTATAATATATAATTCATCCAAACACCTTGGCGGGCAACTTCAACAATGGGATTGATTACGTCCATATTTTGGCATGACATAACGCGAACTACAGTGAAAAATCCCAAAAGCGAAGTGAAAACACAGCAAATGGAGAGAATGACAGGAATGAACTAGTCAGCATGAATAACATCAGATCCCTGTAAATGCTTTAAAAGCACTACCAGCCGCAGACTAAAGATCTTAAAACAAGTACTGCTGAATTAAACAAGCATTTACAAACACATAAATACATATTTCATTTAAAGTACTTTCCTAAAACAGCTGGACACTGCAGTTTTTGGTGTAAATGGTGCATATGTTGGAGACTATTTTCGAGTTTTTCTGGTGACAGAACAGTGTATGTGGTAGAGTTCAACAACTTGACCTGAAACCCAACGGGTCCGACACAACCTGGGCTGGGTTTTTGTTTTGCGTAAAGGTTTGGGAATCGGCTCAAGTTCGGATTGGATTCTTTTTGAAGTGTAACTTCAGAGCGACCGTGGAGCCCACACTGTCACTAACTGCACTCCCTGAAGGAACATCTAATTTAAGTGATTTCAAAGAGATCAGGCAAAAGGATATATGAGAAGGACATGTGTAGACGTTCAGTATACCTCCAGTAGCATAGACGTGCTAATGCGAGATGATGGTAAAGATGTGTTAACGTACTATGCTAATGTTAGCCCCACACGTTTTTAATGTAGAAATGTATATTTCTGTCAAACGAGTGTCACTGTTACACACCGTTTAACCACGACTAGGTCCAAATCCACAAAACCAGCCTGAAGATGAAGACAATCTGAAACCATTGCGTGAGGGACGGATAGTTGTCGGACCCCGGTCGGAGCTGGACGATGCTACGCTACGATTGGTCGGTCTGTGTTCGAGGGACGGGGGGTTTAGCCAATCGTGTGCGTAGATGCGTGTCATGTGTTGTACGCTCAGTAGATACACAAACGCCGACTGGGAGGCCGGCTTTTTAAAGTGACAGCGTAGCATTGTGATTATTATCCGGTTTGCTTCCCAACTCTTACTTTGTCCAACGCTCAACACTTACTTTTTTTAATTTGGGGGTAAAACTAAGCTACGCTGTCAACTGCCTCCAAAATCTCTAACAACCCAGACGTCGCCAACGCTATCAAGATTTGGCCTCAGTTCAGAAAGGCACACTAATCCTAAACATTCACTTATTCCCCCCCCATCCCGTTAAGACCCAGACTTTTGCAACTTTTAATGATTTGTTCAGATGTCCCCCCCCCTCTTTCCATCCCTTTCAGCTAAATATGATTTGCCTAATAGCCATCTCTTTGAAATCAGGCATTTCCCCAACCGCCCACCCCAAATCCAAAATTGACTAATTCCTTACCCTTAACTTTGATCAAAAGCGGTTCAAATCAGCAATCTGCAGTATAATTGAGTTCTCCATCAGGGGTGCTTGAGGAACTTCCAGTGGGTTGACAAATTTCATTATTTATTTCCCTGTAGAAGTGAGCCTCATAAGAGAGACTATTCTGATCATAGGTTTCACCTCCTCCACAGTTATCTCCTCAACTGTAGTTGACAGATCGAACAACCAAAACCTTTTCAGGCAGAGGTCCCTGAAGCCAAATGGGGGTCCGTGACCTAAAGTGAGTAAATTTAAGGGTCTTTGACACAAAACTGGTTGAGAACCCCATGGACATAAAAGGCTCCTGGGAGGCATGTGCTGGTCGTTGCCTTTTTCAAACGACCAGTGGAGTAACATACTTCATGGAAGTAACGCCTGTAAAAGATGTCGTCAATCTCCAGCTGACCATTTGCAAAGGTTCTGGAAATGCCCTCGTCTGACAGACTTTTGGTCAAGTGTATTTAAAACTTGTCCATACCCTCAAGACACCTATTGACCCCAACCTTTGTAACAGCGCTGTTCGGTCTCCCCTCGACCTTTGAATATACCGACCGCAACCCAGCATGTCATCACCTTTTACTGCTCTGTTGGCCAGGCGTGCCCATTCTTCTTGAATGGAAGCATGCCCTCCCCTCTGGCTGAACATCTTGGAATGAATAAAGCTAGAAAAAGTATTAGTCTTGATAAATTGATCCCTTAAAACCTGGAATCCCCTTCTGGACTTTATTAACAGCCTCACCATCGCTCCTGATACTGACGGTGTTCCCCCGAGTAAAACCTTTTGGAGAGAATGATCTTGGTTTTAGGGACATGTCACTTTATGTCATTTTAACTGTTGGTTCCATGTCTTCAGACACAATCAGTGTTCCTCCTGCTCCACTAGCTACGTACTGCTAGTGCACTGACCCAGCAACATCAACAGCTGGCACGCACCACCACAATATTCCCCAAAGGTTGAAAAACATTTGTCTACACTGTGGCGTGAGGTGTGTTCATGCGCGATTATTAAAGTCTGGAAAAGCAAACTATCTACATGGCGCAGCAGTGTTCACAACCTTTTAATGCAAGAAGTGTTCATAATTCTTACACAATGATGTCGTTTTTTAATTCGCTGTGTTTTCTACAGCGTGTCCTCACTCCACTTATCCGGGCTTCACTGTTAGGATGCACTCGGATCTTCATTCAGACCAAAGGCAACACGCATTAGAACCTATTTTTTATTCTTTAATCAATTAATTTTACTTAAAGTCTTCAACAAAACTGAGGCAGTGCTTTTACGGATGTTGGTAGCAGTGAGTGATCAAGTGATCGAGTTGGTTAATATTGGTTACGTTAGGTAACAATGGTTAACGTTGGTTGAAGTTCTCGCGGTTGGGTTTAGGCAACAAAGTTAGGTTTGGAAAGAATAGGTTGGGTTAAAATAAGTAAGTTTGTTACTAAAGATACAGATGTAACGCCATGTGACTCTTTGACGTAGGGTCACGTGACATTATATCACAAGACGTAACGCGGCCAGTAAAATTAACTCACGTTAATCCTGCATTGGTTTGACCCAACAACCACTCGTCTCTCCAGAGCCTTAGCAGACTTTGACGCTTTTCGTACTACGTCAGTCGTAGAGTCTCTAGTAATGACGCCGATGGGTCTAAGTGGAGTTACTTTAAAGCCCGGTGGTCTCGTATAGCACTAAAGGGTCTCTTGTGGATTTGGTGTCAAGACGCCAAGGGCTACTTCCCAATTGTTGGTATTTGACGCCCTGAAAGTGAGGCCAGTCGGGTAATTGAGGGAGAGATTGTGAGCCTATTAGCTGTAGCAGATACTTAAAATCCAAAAACCAAAATGAAACAGTTTCTCCTGTGCATGTGCAACAGAGACGAGAAGAAAGCGAGATGGCCCTCTTGTTAGCTACTTCTTCCATCATCGTCTCTGGAACAAAAAAAACCGGTGTGTTTAATGCCACTCGCCCGATCAGCCAAGGGAGTTGCTAGATTTACTAGCCAGATGTGGCATTCCACTTGCCCCAGGCAATCCTAATAGTTTATGCCTGTAGTTGAGACAGAGACAGTAAGGGTGTTCTTATGTTGCTCTCTGCGCAGCAAAGACTGTTTGTGTCAGCACAGTGACACCCTAGACTGGAGACGGGAGGAGGTGTGTGTGTGTGTGTGTGTGTGTGTGTGTGTGTGCTTGTGGCAGAGTGCAAGCATTAGCCAGGGGTGGGTGGCTCCATATTTCTTATTCTAATCAGACCTGTCCTGTCGGGGCTATAGGCGGGCGCTTCTACAGATTAATGTTCCTCTATCGATTGATCCATTTGGCCGGATGGATAGATGGCACCCTAAGGTGACCCCACAGGCTACAGTATCCACTATCTCTCCGTTTACACACTGCTGCACACTGGAACGCACCACAATGATACTGCCAGGTATACCTCATAAGAGTGTCAGAGCGCTGTCAATAAGGGATGATCAGCAGCAGGCTGTATGTTAAACAGTTAGAGTGACCATAAAGGGGGTGGCTTGATCCGTGCTATTTACACTTTTTTTATTTTTTTTTATTTACTACAGGCGTAGTAAATAACTGGGACGTCACCGAGAGGTTCCTGAAGAAATGTTTCGAAGCTTGCTTGTGGATTCTGGTTTACCGCTTACGTACATTTCTGCATCCATTAAATCCAAGCAGCAACCGCTGGTCCTAAAGAGTGAAGCCAATGTGGAAGTGTCTTATTTGCATTCTCTCTAGTGTCCACCAGGGGGCGACTCCTCTGGTCGTATAGAAGTCTAGTCTAAAATGACTCTACTTCTCTCTTGATTTATTCCCTCAGTAAACATTGTAAACATGAGTTTATGGTCTCAATCTCTAGTTTACAGTCTTCTTCAATACAGCATGATGTTCATTGAGTACATTATGCTCCATTTAGAGTCAAACAGACCATAAAGCAGGGGATGCTTTAGGGGCGGGGCTACACAGTGATTGAGAGGTCACTACGGCTACCAGAGACGTATACGACGTCTCTACGTCACTCCTCCTCAGTCCAAACATGGCAACGTCCGTTTACGAGTTGCAAAAGGTCCAAATGGCTGAACTTTAGGCTTCATTACAGCAGTCCACAAACCAATGGGTGACGTCACAATGACGACATCCACTTCTTATACACGGTCTATGCTTCAGACCAGCAGACACTAGCTGCCATGCCCATAGCAAAGCTGTCTATCAATGAGACAGGCAATGCTGCGGGGATGAGGTGAAGCTCTGCTCCTGGCCTGAGGAGAAGATGCTTCTGACAGGCGTCCGGACCTCTCTTTCCTTCCCCCGGAGCGGCAGCGAAGCCAGATCTGGGTCTCTCTCCATGGCGGGGTTGGTTCTTTGCCGGAGGCCCCCCGGCCCCCCCGCTGGAGTCTGAGCTGAAAGAGTTTCTGGTGAACCTGCATGATTCATCCGATTTCACCAGAATCTGACCCGGTGGTGCAGCTGACAGGCATTAAGAATAACTATGTGGAAATAGACTATCTTTAACTGTGCCATAACCAGTTAAAAGGTTGTCACAGTGTGCAACAGCCATAGGTAGAGCTGCCACAAGCTTTGACGCCTCCCCATCGGAAGACAATGGCTCACACCAGTGCAAGACTACACATCCACCGATCATGTGTGCAGGCCTTTCATCCCGTCTGCAGACGAGGCCCTCCAGCTGCGTTCATCAGTCTTCCGTCCCGTACGTCTGACGGCTCAGATCCTATCTTAATCCGTCTGCACAGGCCGCAGTGTATTTTTAAGCTTTAAGTCTTTCTTCCTCCCTTTCCACTCATGGAACTACAGTACAGTGATTGCGTATTAGGCCCCGACCACGTGACCTAAACAGCTGTACCGTGCCCGAACGCATCCTTTGTTGTGCTGCCGAGTGAAGCTGCTGCTGACACGCTGCATTCACCCCGCAGTCTGCGAACACTGTGTCTCGTGCCTTCCCGATGCATGCATGTTTCCCAAAGAAATTTCCAGGACGACACACATATCGAGACCTGTTCAAGCTTCCGATGATTGCCGCTTAGCTCCGACGCATTTTTGAGTTGGTCTTACTCAGGAAGTACAACAGAGTTCATGCTCCATGTGGCTGCTGACAGTCATTGAATAGTTAAGGGGATTCAGGAGCCCAGAGCAGGATGGGGGCCTTGAAAAAAAAATCCACAAATAGCAACAGTGGAACCACTGGTCCGTGAAGTCTGCACCACGTCAGTACTTGTATGTGCGCAGCTTTGCACCACATTCTTTGAAAACCAAGTATTTTAGCTCTTGTTCTACAGAAGTCAATGAGTGGAACCATATTTTAAGAAATCTGTGTCCATTCACCATTTGCTGTATCGCGGCACAACCCTGTTTTTGCCTGATGAGCTGCAGGATTGAAGGGGTGGTCGGGCGATCTGAGAATGACATAACGTTCGCTGTGCGTATTCGTAGCCTGGTCTCATTCCCCGGGGCGTTCGTCACGGTCCTCTGCGTTTGACGTCGACGCGCGAGTCTTCCTTTGGCTTCTGCAACGCCAGCGTGAACCCACTAGTAGACGCTCGCCGCAACTGCTCTGGAAGTCAAGTAGTATAAAGAGCGAACCAGAAGGTTGCTGTTTGGGTCCCGCGTGAGACAAAAAGTCCACGTTGGACTTGCTTTGCGACGTCCTTAACTTTCGTACGTAATGCAGCCTACGTCGCCGAAGTTACGTCACCCGAACCGTGATCTTTTACTAAACCTAACCAAGTAGTTTTGTTGCCTAACCCCTAAAGTGACACCAAGGGGTCTTGGACCAAGCAGCCATATGTGACGAGTTGGGAATGAGAAGATGTTGGTGTTCATTGTCCCCAGAGGATAAGCTAACCGCTGCCACTCTGCACCACGCGTATGCGGACCCATACTGGCGGGACGTTACTCCGCCTTCGATACCGTAAAGGTCTCGAGTACCGGTGCTCATCCAGCTGCGGGTCTTCTGTCCCAGATGCCCATCATAAACTACGGTCTACCTTTTTGTCCTTTAAGAGGACACGTATGACCTGCATGCGTTCACACAGTTCCAATAGTAGACGGTACAAACTATTTACAAACTCTGTTTAAGAATTCTGCTCCAGCCTCGTCTGCAGTTTGGGTTTTAAAGCGTCTCCGTGTATTGACCCGTCTCACCTCCTGCGTTTCATTAGAAAAAGGCAGAATCCTGCAGACTCATCTCGCCCCACCTCACAGAGACGTACCTGCTGCCCCTGTGTGCTGGCCGAACACACACACACACACACACACACACACACACACACACACACACACACACACACACACACACACACACACACAGATAATGAAATTATGCACCTCCTCACTTTGACACCTTTTTGCACACACACACACACAAGCTCCAAACACACTGCAGCTTATGCCACGCTCACTTTTTTTTTTTACGTGTACGAGGAGGTACCCACACAAGCGCTTTTTTTTTTTTTTGCCACCTTGACACATTTTCAGCAGCAACGACCGACATACACACCAAAAATAAAATGCCGGCTCTGACCCCGTGTTCGGGGGGGGGGGGGGGGGGGGGGTCACCTCGTCTTTGTCTTTTCCCAACCACCCTCCAACCACCCTGCCTCCTCTTCCTCCTCCTCCTCTTCCTCCTCACCCAACAGCAGCCTTTATCATGACATACAGACGGCCGACACACTGCGCTGCAAGTGTTCATTAAGCCTGCAGAGAATCAAAAGGCCAATAAGTACGATTTATACCGTCTCGTATTACCATGATTTACTGCGTGCATAACCGCGGAGGGCTCTTCATCACTACGAATGATCCGAAGCGCGGACACGCAGTTTTATCGGTTATACGCTGTTGGGACTTCACCATGTGTGGCTGAAACAGCGGAAGAGGGCCTAAACCTGGACTTGTTTTAAACCCCTCCATACCCCCATCAGGCGTCAAACACTGACGCCTCATTGGATGAGGGCCACAGGAAAGTCCCGGTGACACGGCCCACGACGTCACCAAGGCTCCACAAAACCGGCACTCACCTGGACTCTTTGCCGTCCGTGTGACTCTGCTCGATGAAAGGAGGTGAAACGACGTCGGTGCCTTTTTTAAAGACGAACCCCAGGTGACGGTCTTAACGTCGCCGGTCCAACAACAGACTGTGTTTAGATCCCCGAAATTCCACCGAACCTCCGAAGACTTAATCCCCGCTGTCACAGGGAAAATGAGTTTCCTGCGTTTAGCTCGCCGAACCAGCGGAGCTTCGGTCCATTTCGGTCCATTTGAAGAAACACGCTGACCGCTACGAAGCGATCTCAAGCTAGAGGCTGTTGTCCGGGCAGAGATACGGTCGCAGTGTGTTTGTGACCTTGTTTCAGTTTAACTGTACGGTTTACCTTGTTCGTGTGTATTTTACGGCTTTTTAACCAGGGTTACACTTACAGTGTATTCTCAAAATAAACTTCCAACTTCTTATATGAAGTCTACGGTTGAAATAATGTTTGTATGCAAGTTATGCAACAAAAACTAAGGTCAAATAAGTGAGTGTTGACCTGTGTGGACTTTCTATCCATTAAAGAGGTAAATGGTTTTACATTGAAGTTAGTGGAAAGCGTCTCATACAGACACTAAAAGGTGCAAAACGACCACGTTATCAGAGTAAACCAGGCTCCCTCTACTTCTTTTGGATAATTGATTGATGGAGTTAATGCAACACGGTGACAAACAGCTCCTTGTCACTCCTCCTTTCCTCACCTCCTTTCTTTCCTCCCTCTCTCCTCATGCGTTGCATCTTCCTACTGTGTCTGTCTTTAATCTTTTGTCCTCCTCTCAGCTTCATGTCCTGCTCGTGCTCCCAGAGTCAGTGTGTGTGTGTGTGTGTGTGTGTGTGTGTGTGTGTGTGTGTGTGTGTGTGTGTGCGCACACTTGTCTCCTGCAGCAGTGTTAATTAGCGGAGGCCAGATGGATGAGGTGATGCCGTGTTACAGTACCCTCTGCAACGCCACTCCCTCTGTTATCCAGCACGTGCTCACACACACACACACACACACACACACACACACACACACACACACACACACACACACACACACACACACACACACACAGGCTTACATAATGCAGTGCAGATGTGCCCTTATCTACAGTTATATCTATTTTGAGGTAGAAAAGTGATACGTTCCACTGTCTGTCTGCAGTTGATTGGACCGCACAGCTGTTGTTGTTTGAAATCCTCCACTTATTCAACTCGACTCAACTTCCTTTCTTTTACTACTTCTTTGCTATTTCTGGTACTTTGGTGCACAATGTATTTTTGGTGGAGGCTCAAAGGATGACATTTTCCAGCCGCCAATGAGGAAACTGATTGAGAGAGAGAGAGAGAGAGAGAGAGAGAGGGAGAGAGAGAGAGAGAGAGAGAGGAAAAGTCAGGTTTCAATAGTCACGATGTCTCTCTCTCTCTCTCTCTCTCTCTCTCTCTCTCTGCTCAGACGCACTGCAGCAGTCTCTCTCTCCTTCTCTCTTTCTTCCTCTCCACTCCTCCGTTCGGCTTCCTCAGCAGGTTACCACTATATCCCATAAGCATAATATCACACACACACACACACACACACACACACACACACACACACACACACACACACACACACGGTGACCTTGACAGACAAGCAGAGGCCGGAGGCAGAAGAAGTTGCTCTTTGACTCTTAATCACCGATTGGGGATCAGAACAAGCGGTATTTACCATGAGCGCTATAATTACAAGGTCAGAACTGAGGCAGTGCAGCGGAGTGTATCGTTACGCCGCTTGTAACGGAACCGCTGCAGCAGATTTTTGGGGAGATAGGACGCGCGCAACAAGCAAGACGGTCCAGGCGCACTTAAAGGTGGACCACACTCATGAGGCGTTGCATTATGGGACATTAACGTGGGCCCCATCAACACCACGCTGAAGCGCTCCGCTCAGGCCGAAACGCTTAACCCACAAAAAGCAACAGTCGCTGCGAGTAACGTCCTGAATATCCACGTCACAACAATCCCAATTCAGCCTAAATCTACAGCGGCGACAACGACGCGAGACTTGGATGAGACAGAGCGACGTTCCACACAAAAGGAACCGCAAAGCGAGTGTGAACGACTTCCCCCTGCAGATGTTGGCAGAGCCTAAATGTCAGAAGCCTCATGAATGGATATGAGGTTTTGAGATCTGCTGACTGCTGCTTCTACACGGGTGTGTCTGTAATGGAGTTCTCAAATTTATGCAACACAATCTGATACATGCATTGAAGACAGTCGCATTCCAAAACGTGACAGTATCTGCTTATTAACAAGAATCCATAGTGTTATCAGCTGGTGCCTCCTCTCTGTTTATTCTGTTCAGCTGTCCGTCAACACGGCAGTGAATTAGCTCTCGCCCTTGCAGCGGATCTGCTGCAGAAACTGCCACTCAAACCCTGAGGTATTCACACGTTGTGTGTGTGTGTGTGTGTGTGTGTGTGTGTGTGTGTGTGTGTGTGTACGAAGTAAAGCCCAGCCCTGTCTTGGGTGTGACATTGAGAGAATGTCCTTATAGATTCTTGAGATGAGTCGTTTCAGACGATAATCCCGCAAACGAAATGCAGCGTGGGACCTGTACTCACATTAGAAGCTCCTTGTCCTTCAAGGGATCGGGGACTGTCCTCCATCCATCCATCCATCCATCCATCCATCCATCCAAAGGCTGGTCCATTTACCTATCCATCCATCCGTCTTCTATCCTCCGTCCGTCCATCCATCCATCCATTCATCCATTATTGTCCGTCCATCTGTCCTTTCAACTATTTTCTTATCCACCATCCATCCATCCAAAAGGCTGGTCCATCCATCCATCCATCCATCCATCTGTTTATCCATTATTGTCTGTCCGTCCATCTGTCCTTCCATCTATCTTTTTACCCTCCACCCATCCATCCAAAGGCTGGTCCATTTACCTATCCATCCATCAGTGATCTATCCTCCGTCCGTCCGTCCGTCCGTCCGTCCGTCCGTCCGTCCGTCCGTCCATCCGTCCATCCGTCCATCCGTCCATCCATCCATCCATCCATCTATTTTTGTGCGTCCATCTGTCCTTTCAACTTCTTCTTCTTATCCTCCACCCATCCATCCAAAGGCTGGTCCATTTACCTATCCATCCATCAGTGATCTATCCTCCGTCCGTCCGTCCGTCCGTCCGTCCGTCCGTCCGTCCATCCGTCCATCCGTCCATCCATCCATCTATTTTTGTGCGTCCATCTGTCCTTTCAACTTCTTCTTCTTATCCTCCACCCATCCATCCAAAAGCTGGTCCATGCATCTGTTCATCAATCCACCTCATCCATCCATTATTGTGTGTCCTTCCGTCCATCCATTCATCCTTCTATCTATCCATCCATCCATCCATCCAACATCAATTCGTCCTTCTGTCCATCCATCCTTTATTGTCTGTCCATCAACCTGTCCATCTTTTCATCTCCTACCCATCCATCCATCCATCTGTTCATCCATTATTGTGTGTCCGTCCTCCCATCCATCAATGCCTCCATCTGTCCACCTGTCCATCCATAAGGCTGGTCCATCCATCTCTCCATCCGTCCAATCATTCATTGTCTGTCCATCAAGCAAGGTAACTAAGATATCTTCCCCCTCAGCCTTGACCTCCAGCTTTTTCTAGAGCTCTGATCTGATCTGCTCGAACACTGTGTTTGTTGTGGACAGTCAAATAACAAAACACGAGGGGCTTCACATCAGGCAGTTCATTGCCCTTGTGTTGAACACAGCTAAAGGTACAGACATGACCACCAGGCCCTCGCCTAGGAGAACTCCCTCTGTGCCTGGTTCCACTCGTCACGGTTCACTTCCTTTATTTTCTAAACAAAAGAGTTAAGTGCGCCTCCTTTGTGTCGCTTAAGCTCTCTTTTCCAGACCATTCACCAATCTGATCATTGACTATGTTTGCATGCTGCGTTGCCCAAACGAGTCGTTTATCACGTCAAACTATGGAAAAAGTGAAACGACAGGAGCTGCAAAGTTTGTTGGACCGTGTGAACACATCCTCCCTCTTTCATTCCTTCAACCACCTTCTTGAAAATGACGGCATTGCGATTAATATCCAAGTCCTTCATGATAATTCAAAGTAGGTGCGTTTCTCCCACCGACCAGAAAAGTGGGCTTTTCTTTTGAGCTTCTGTACTCCAGCTTTGCAAACTGTTGGCTAGTTGGTTCGTGTTCCTGGTCGTAAACAGGAAAGAGGTTGTGTGTCTCAAACTGACCACCAGGGGGCGACTCCTCTGGTTGTATAGAAGTCTAGTCTAAAATGACTCTACTTCTCTCTTGATTTATTCCCTCAGTAAACATTGTAAACATGAGTTTATGGTCTCAATCTCTAGTTTACAGTCTTCTTCAATACAGCATGATGTTCATTTAGTACATTATGCTCCATTTAGAGTCAGACAGACCATAAAGCAGGGGATGATTTAGGGGGCGGAGCTACACGCTGATTGACAGGTCGCTGCTGCTACCAGAGACGTTTACAGCGTCTCTACGTCACTCCTCCTCATTCCAAATATGGTCACTTCAGTTCATTGGTTGCGACAAAAAACAACATGGCGACGGCCCTAATCCAAGATGGCGATGGCGAAATTAGCTCAACTCTTTACACAAACCAAAGGGTGACGCCACGATGGCTACGTCCACTTCTTATACACGGTCTGTGGTTGCACCATGTTGCATTTATCGCTTACATAAACGTGTCCGCCCCGGTCTTGGGATACTGTAACTTTTGTTAGTCCAGGTTAGCCTCAGCCCAGCCTCAGCCCAGCTTTACTCACGGTCGAGTTGGCTGTCCGATCACATACACTAACGAGTCGTGCGACTATGTTGCTCCGGGTGTTCCTATTCTTTTTGGTCCTTTCTTTAGGACACCTTGTCCTCCTCCCGCTTTCTGGACTCTTATCTAATCTTCACTCTATTTATGTCACGATGACGGTTCTGATGAGTGATCAGTGTCAGTGATGGAGCCACTGTAAAACGCATCTAGAATCTCTCACTTACACACTCATGGAGGGTGGAGTGAGACGTAGTGTTGTGGTCTGATCCAAAGTGACATACAAAACTGAGATACAGGACAGTGTGTGTGTGTGTGTGTGTGTGTGTGTGTGTGTGTGTGTGTGTGTGTGTGTGTGTACTATTGAGATGCCAAATAATAAATGCGTTCATTTGCGCTTGGGGCGGTGAGTGGATGTGAATACAGCTGTGAGTGAGAGTGAGACCGACTGTGCGCCTTGATTTATTCAATCCAATTTTCCGTATCTATTTATTCAGTCACCTTTTGATTAATATTCATTTGAATTTAGGAGGTGAACAGTTGTTTCCTTCGATCAAACGCTGGCGTGTGAGTGAGCCCGATGATGATTTGTTGTCGCGTCATCAGACGGTTGTCAGCCGGTGGAGCTACTTTAAACCACAGAAGAAGAAGAAGAAGAAGAGAGCACAATAAGATGATTTAAAGAGCTCCAATCATAGAAAAACCATGATGGAAATATGACATTTTATTATTATTATACATGTATTGTAATTTGAGGAAGGTTACATTCCGACACGACCAAAAATATGTTCCCTCATGCGTGGGGAAAGATGGTGGAAATAATAAACACTGACTTGAACGCAACCTTTAACCCAAACCACTCTCTTTCTCTATAATTAACTTAATCAATTAAGTAGTTTTTGCCTAAATCTAACCACAGTTTTGGGGGGGTTACCGTCCTGTTCTGTGCTGAACCAGTGAACATAACCCAGGCACCGATTTGCGTATCTTTTAAATGTTATTTTGCAAAACAAATGAGTGGTATGTAAATGTAAACAAAGTGAGGAGGTCAGGGTGGACAAACACAGGTCTTTAACCCAGGAGACCACTGTTACTGTCCCGTGTGAAAGTCAATGTACGCTTATTAGATTTCGTTTAAATAAATAGTTTTGTTGCCGTGAGTCCTCTCAACTCGCTGTGTGTGATGTGTACATGTTGTTCATTCTTTTACAGATGCATTGATTTTACTGCTGAATGTGTAGAAGTAGCTGCTCCATGCGTGCAAATGTGTCCATATCTGTGTGTGTGTCTGTCTCTGTGTGTGTGTGTGTGTGTGTGTGTGTGTGTTGAGACGGAGAGAGTGCTGACCCTGGTGTTTCCTTGTAGGGAGTGGTACAGCTCAGAGACGTCTGTGCTGAGGCACTTGGACGGCTCAAACACACACTGCCTGCACTCCCAGCAGCCTTCCGCTCAATGCATGTGTGTGACTCCCTGTCGTCACCAGGTATTCCACCAACACACTCCGCTGTTCTCACACTGCACACCGCTGTAGGTCGTCAAGACAACACAGCAGCTGATTCGGCTGACCTGGTTTATGTGTAACTTATTCACACTCGACCTGTGCAACTATACAACTGCAGCTCTCTTTCTTTACATGTTTTGACTTTCTGTTCTGTTCGTTACATTCCATAGGTTGTGATTTCCTCTTTTACCTGTTAAGCTTCAGGTTATTTCCTCTTTTTCCATTTCACCGGCTTTGGTTTTTCAAACATCCTGTTTCTTAAAGGGACAGTTTGGATGTTTTGAAGTGGGGCTGTGTGAGCTACTCCTCCACCGTCAGCGTATTACCTACAGCGGCTGGAGCTTAGAGAAACAGACAGGGGAGTATTGTAGACACCTAAAAAGAAAAATCAACGTCGTTTAACGTTCTATATTTAGATTACTTTCACCGGTTTTACCTTGCCGTGAGACGGCGTTTCCAACGGAGAACTGCTCTCTCGCCAAAGCCCCCAGACTCCAGTGACAAAAACATGAATTTGACCCCGCAGGGTTAGTTTTTTGAGTTATTAATAAACCGTTGAGGCGGCGGTAGAGCAGTAACCCCTGTGTTCTGCTAGGTAAAGGAGGCTTTGGCTTCAGTCATTAAACACAGACTGTATAGCTGTCTACACTGGTGACGATATTCTAAATATAGCGTATGCTTCAACTGATATCGATTGTTTAGGTGTCTAAAGTTTTGTTAATTGATTTGTCTGTTTTTACCAAACTGGCGGCGTGCCAACCGCCATCTACTGTCGGTAATACGCTGATTATGGAGAAGTGCATCAAAACTCCCAAACGATGCCCTTTAAAGGGTCGTTTTACCCAAATTAGCCCTCTAATGGGGGCTGCTGATAGATTGGGTTTTGTGATATTTCAATGGCGGTGAGAGGAATTAATCGTTGAGCTGCTTGAATGGGAAATCTAAGAGGAAACCACAGGCTTCATAGCCACTACTCACTTTCTCATGTATGTCTTTAATTCTGTCTTTTATTTGTGAATTGTGTGAATTTTCTGTCTTCCATACACACTGAAGCCATAAGATGAGAATAGAGAGAGGCCTTCTCCTTCGCCTCCTGACGTCGGCGTGTCTCTTTGATTAATTGTGGCCTGTTTGACTTCACAAGAGCAGAAAATAGCTGCTGTCTCCGCTGGACCTGTATAATTAAAAGTAGAACAGGAAGTCTCAGGAAGACTCTTATTTAATGGCTTGTGTTTATTTCAAGGAGTTAAATCGTCATTCAGGAGGGTATAGATCATTAAAAAAACACCCAATTCTTTACTGTTAATCACACATTTTAATGAATAAACTCATGAGAGCTACGTAGGAACCAAACACTTTGTATAAGAAGTGGACGTAGAGACTTGAAGCTAGAGATTGAGACAATAAACTCATGTTTACAATGTTTACTGAGGGAATAAATCAAGAGAGAAGTAGAGTCATTTTAGACTAGACTTCTATACGACCAGAGGAGTCGCCCCCTGGTGGACACTAGAGACAATGCAGCTTGAAGACACTTCCACGTTGACTTCACTTCTCAGTTCCGGTAAAGCCCTTGGTAGGAACCAATGCGCTTTAACCAGTTCTCAGTGTTCAGCTTCCATACACACACATAAACTTTTATTTTCACATAAGCACCACACTGTTCGCAGGTTTCACCTTTCCTGCGAACATTGATCGTCCTCCTCCTCTTCCTCCCGGTCGTTCCATTTAGGAAGTTGTTCCCGGGATTGATTCATATTCTCCGCCGGGGGTAAGCCGCCGCTCTCAATTTTGTATGGAAGAACGCATTCCGAGCGCAGATCGAACCGGCGACTCAGCAGCCACGGAGACGTTCCGGGTCGCAGCGTGTCACAGGATTGACACTCGCAGATCAGACGATACGCATCTTTATCGCATTCACATCCAAGGGTGGACAAACGAGGAGAGAATGAAGGATAGGAATGCAAAAATCTATTAATGTTTGTTCTATAAATGTTTGTTAAATTGTGATTTTTTTTCCTGTTCAATTAGTTTAAAGGTGCTAGATTCCAAATTGACAACATGGCGACTGCTGAGCCAGCAGCTAGCAGCTAGCGGCAAACAGCAACCAACAACAGCAACAGTGCTAACGGAGCTAACAGAGCTAACGGAGCTAACGGAGTTAGCAGAGCTAACGGAGCTAAAGGAGCTAACGGAGTTAACGGATCTAACGGAGCTAACGAAGCTAACGGAGTTAACGGAGCTAACAGAGCTCACGGAGCTAACCTGAGAGGGAACAGGAGCGTGTGGGCGTTGCGCTTCCAGAACCCCTCCGTCGGTCGTGACGCAACATTAGCACCTTTAAGGCAATTTGATTATGAAAACTCACCATGTGAGCACAATTTAAACTAAGGGGGCGGGGCATTACCATTCGGAACTAGTTGTTACGATGTGACGTCTGATGTATATTCAAATAACATCAATCAACTGCAAGATGATGCTTTTACAGTAAATAATGATATTCCTTGTCCCCAGAGGATCAACGTTCATGTTTTTTCACACATAATCTCACCGGCAGATTTCCGCGCCGAGCGCTTTTATTCTTCCAAGGCGATCGTCCGTTTTTTAATTTGAACAACCCCGTGGTCTTTCATCTGGTGCCCCCCCCCCCCCCCTCCCCCCTCAGGTCACCTTTAACCTCTTCAGCCCTGCAATCAATGCAGCTCACAGAGCAGCGCTCACTGCCGCATCGTCATCGTGGAGAAACAGATATGGAATGCGGCCCAGAACGTGGCGACGAGCTCGTCCAACTTCAGAAATGTTGAATTTAGCGGTTGATCGATGTTGTGTGATGTTTGTGGCGCTGCATTGAGCCCACGTGACGAACTGTGGCAGTGTGTGATATTTCTCTCCTTCTGTCTGTCACAACACGTTACATCAGCCTCCATCACTGAGTCAGCAGAATGATTCATCATGGCCTCAGTGTGACATTTCTGAAAGACAGACTTGTGAGAAAAACATTTCTATTCTAGGACTGTGTGTGTGTGTGTGTGTGTGTGTGTGTGTGTGTGTGTGTGTGTGTGTGTGTGTGTGTGTGTGTGTGTAGATTGGCGGAAACAATTATCAAATGACTACAAAGAACTGATATCAAACAGAGAAAATAAAAAGAATAAGAGCTCATGATGTCGTATTACAGTTCCTAATAAAATCACAAAATCACAAAACACAACTAGCAATGGTGGGAATGAATGGGAACCAACAACAAGGCAATACACTAAATAAACTAAATAAACTAAAAATAACCCCAACCTGTTTCTATGAAAAAAAAAACAATTTAAGATCCATAAAGATCTGTTAATAACACAATGTTTAAGGTGAAATAAAAGAGTCTTTTGATCACGTGTCCAGCCATTTAAAAGTTATTTCTATAAACCCTATCATGAATGAACAGGAGGCAGTTCCTCTCCTCTCTCGCGTCCTCCGGTTGGTGCGTTTCCACCGGTGGCCGCTAGATGTCGCTGCTTCTCTGTGACTGTGGGACTGTTGTCTGTAGACTCACTGACGCTGACAGGAGGGCTCTGCCTGCAGCGTGGTTGGCCTAGCGAGTTGTTTTTGCACGTGCGCGCACACACACACACACACACACACACACACACACACACACACACACAGTCATAGACTAATACCACTGTTTGACAGTGTGGTATTAGTACTTTTACCTGTTTCACAGTGTGGTATTAGTACTTGTACTTGTTTGACAGTGTGGTATTAGTACTTGTACTAGTTTCACAGTGTGGTATTGTTTCAAAACAGCAAAAAAAAAAAAAAAAAAATCAATACACCAAACCCAGTCTATTCCTACCATCCAGCACCCATTTATAAACACACAAACAATGTATTTTAATGAATAAAATATGTATATTTACGATGAATAATGAGACAATAATATGTTAAATTAAGGGGAAACTTTAGGGAGCAATAAAACCAGCTGATCATGTGAACTTAATCTCAGCTATAGTCATAACTGAGATTAAGTTCACGATGTCGGATAGTCGGTGTACAGTAAATGCTGCTGCCGCGTGGAGACGCACAGTTTAACCGTGGAACCACCACGCGCCGCACGTTTCTGCGGGACGCATCGCGAGGTGCGGAGCACGAGCCGCCCCGTCTCCCACGCGGAGGGAGAGAGAGAGCGAGAGAGAGAGATACAGGAAACGCGGAGGACGGACCTCCCTCTTTCTGCCCGCTGGCTGTAGTGGGCTGGTCCGCCCCGGAGGAGAACTCCGGCAACAAGGCTGCGACGAGGGCGGAGCTGGAGGGCCTTGGTGCTTGTCACCAAAAAATAAAAAGAGAGAGAGATACGTTTAATTTTAACTAGCCGCAAAACACTGCGAACTACCGCACGGAATCCACGCGGAGCTTGAACCGCGACGACGAGAAAAAAAGGGGGGGGGGGCGCGTCCGTTCGGCCGACTCGAGGAGACAGCGGGATGCCGGTGAAAGGCGGAGGAAGGCTGGCCTCTTACCCGAGCAAGGGCGACAATGTCGGAGTAAGTAAGCTGGCGCTGTGTGTGTGTGTGTGTGTGTGTGTGTGT